>NC_058090.1:67169606-67302791 GCF_014858855.1 Bufo gargarizans | reverse complement strand
CAGAGGGCTGTTTTGCAAACTGCGCTTCCTCAGGCCACTGCGTCAGCACATCATTACGTGTTGTCCTCCTAAGCAGCTCGTAATGAGTTGCCATGGATACGCCAAACGTTAACATACAAATATGCAAGTAAGTTAAAAACAACATTGTGTACATTAAAAAACAACAAAGACGCCATCTCATTTTACAGGATGGAGCGAACCACATGTGCATAACTTGAGGGGAGCCATGATGTCATGGCAACCTTCAAGTTATGGTATTCACTATAACTCTTCTTACCTGATTTTAAGCCTTTGGATTGGTCCCAGGCACCTGCTTGATCTCGGGGTCTTCTTGACTGCTGATTGGAGATCCTTCAACAGACATCCTGAACCTATATAAACAGAAAACATTGTCACTGGCGCATTCTCGTAAGTGTAACTTTCAGATCCCTCCCTCCCCTTTTTATTTGTCGCTTTGCTTATTGACGGGGGTTAGGTCACTCTCTGAGTGGACTGATGGTTATTGTTTAGATTAATTAGTACGGTAATGGTTAACGTTTATTTGTTTGGTTAATCGTAATAAGCATCGCGGCCATTTAAGTGCCAAACATTAAATAAAGTTCATATTATTAATTATCTAAGTGTATTATTGGTCTTCTTATAGTTTAATGGTTGCCTATGACATCAATACACTAAGATCATTCCTGTCATTCAGGCCAAGCTGACCTAATGCTTTGGCGCTCATTATCCACCTAGCCTCTTTTTGTAATAATAGGCGGTGTCTGTCACCGCCCTGAGGTGGATTAGGCACCAGTTCTAAACCCGCAAAAGTCAGAGTCTCCAAACTACCTCCATGTGCCTCCCTCGTATGCTCAATAAGTCTTGGACAGCCCTTTCCAGATTTTATGGAATTAAAGTGTTCTCTAACCCTCTCAAATAAACACCTTATAGTTTTACCTATATAAAAGCAGCAACAGCCACACATCAACAGGTAAAAGGTGCTCCTGCAGGTAATACAATTGTCAACTCTTTGACGTATCCCACTAAACTCTAGGACTCTTTTCTGGTAATTATATTTGCAAAAAGAGCAACTGCCACATTTAAAATTGCCTTCGGGAATCCTCTCACGTAGCCAATTACTCCTCTTCTCTCCTGTGAACCGGCTTCTGCCAATCTTATCTCTAATAGTGTGACTTCTTCTAAAAGTTGTCAAAGGTTTATGTTCTATATAACTTGACAACCCCGCATCCCGCCTTAAAATATCCCAATTTATAGCCTGTATATCTTTTAGGACCTGGTGGTGAAAAATGTCAATACTACTACTGGTGGGCATAGGGGGGCGAAAAGTGTATCTGACACCTCCCGTAAAAAAAAAATGCTTCTCCTGATTAAAATCCACATCTGTGACACTCAGATCCCTCCCAGTGAGAAATTCCAAACAAGACAGTTCCTCAATGTCTAATTTTGTGGTGTAATCGAGGAGGTTCGGTGGATGGTTTCGGCGGGTGTTCAAGATATGGGAAGTTGTGGCTGTGCCGCTCGTACCTCTCCCCAATGAAGATTGGATGTGCCTGATAGATTGGCCTTATTTCTATTAAGGGTCCCTTATTAGTACTTAGGGCACTGTAGGGTTACTATGGGGAGGGCTTCCGCCTAGCAGTAAGCCCGGTGACATCACCGGCACTAATGGATGGGCTTTAGCCCTGCCTTAGCCTGTAAAGCCACACATCAGTGCCAGTGACGTCATCGGGAACACTGCTAGGGCTGTAAACAAAACAGCCCTTGCCCTAAGCTTTACAGTGCAGGCCAAGGGGGAGCATTTGAGTATGAAATGTCAGAGAGGCTGAGTGGGGGGGAGACGGGGGATATGTCCGGGTTCAGCTCTGAACCCAGACAACTGCTTTAAAGGGCATCTGTCAGCAGTTTTGTACCTATGACACTGACTGACATCTTACATGTGAGATTAGCAGCTGAAGACATCTGTGCTGGTCCCATGTTTATATGTGCCCACATTGCTGAGAAAAATGATGTTTTAATTTATGCAAACGAGCCTCTAGGAGCAACAGGGGCATTGCTATTGCACCTAGAGGCTCTCATTTCTTTGCAACTGCTGTTCCTTGTCTACTTTGACAGGGCCTGGCAGTAAATGTCATCACAACTGGCCATGTCAAAGCGCAGAGGGTGCGGCAGTTACAGAGAGAGCGGAGCTTCTAGGTGTAATGGTAACGCCCCCGTTTGTATATAATAAAAAATCATTTTTCTCAGCAATGCAGGCACATATGAACATGGGACCAACACAGATGCCTTCAGCTGCCAAGTGCACATGTAACAGATCAGCCCTTTAATTGTGCAAGTGTATGAGGGAGTCCTGAGGGATAGCTGAAGGCCTAGGGAGAGTTTTACTGTCAGCTATCTAGAAAATATGGACTTCAGTGGGGGGAGGAAGCTGGCACTAAAGTGCCTAGGGCAGCATCAAAACTAAATATGGCCCTGGCTCCACAGCAAAAGCACAATGTAGTGAAAAAACATCACACTGCTACTGTAAAGAGAGGACAATATCTGGACATAACTATTGTGAAGGGGGAACATATCTGGACATAACTACTAAAAGAAAGAGGAATGCAGCAGCACCCTGCAAATCAGATAAAGTAAAATAATGCCATAGTCACAAAAATTATTATAGTGCTAATGCTACGCTTATAAAGTGAGATGCTTGGCAAATGCATTTTGTACAAAACCATCTGAGCCTGTCTGCCGGACATCAAGGTGATCTCTGTAAGATGGGTCCTAACACTAAATACTACCTGTTATGTGCCAAAATGGCCGCCATAAAGTTCAGGAAGTGTTGGTACCTGCATCCCTTGTAAGTAATGGAGGCCATTTTGGCACCAAAAATGGTAAAAGGCAGAGTGGACTCAGCATGCATGTGGATCCAACACTTCCTGAACTTTATGGCAGCCATTTTGGTGCATAACAGGTAGTATTTAGTGTTAGGACCCGTCTAACAGAGATCGACTTGACGTCCGGCAGACGGGCTCAGATGGTTTTGTACAAAATGCATTTGCCAAGCATCTCACTTTATAAATAAGCATAGCATTAACACTATAATAATTTATGTGACTATGGCATTATTGTACTTTATCTGATTTGCAGGGTGCTGCTGCATTCCTCATTTTTTCTGTGTTCAGCCATGGCAGCGTGCACCTGCGCATTGGGAGGTGCTGACTAACCCCCTTTTTTTTGCAGATGGACATAACTACTGTGAGGGACACATATCTGGACATAACTACTGTAAGAGGCACATATAAGGGCATAACTACTGTGAAGAGGGCACATATCTGCCATAGCTACTGTGAAGGGGGCACATATCTAGCATAGCTACTGTGAAGCAGGCACATATCTGGGCATAACTTCCGTGAAGGGGGCATCTCTGGGCATAACTACTGTGAAATTGGCACAGATATGGGCATAACTGCTGTGAAGGCGCGCATATCTGGGCATAATCTACTGTGAAGGGGGCACAGTGTGGACATTACTACTATGTGCAGGTACAAAGGGGGAATAATTACTATGTGGGAGCATTAAGGGGACTGGTTGTGTACAGTTATGCTTTAGAGTTAGAGGCGCGACCTAGTATGAAAAAAATATATATACATATTGTAAACACATTGACCCATATTAACAAGATGTTTATATTTGTACTGTCTGTGTGTTGTTGTTTTTTTTTTCTGGGGGGGGGGGGGCATGTACATTCCTTGCTCAGTGGCCCTCTGCTGCCTGTGTCTGCCCCGGCTCAAACTATCTGCACAGTCCCAAAAGCTACTGCAGCTCTGATGACTTCTGATGAAAAAGAGCAATTCTCATTCATATAAACAACCAATGAGGCTGGGGACTTTAGGGTGCCTTCTCTTGCTGCAGATTTTGTTGCAGAGTTTTCCGCAACTGAAAATGAATTCCATTCGCCTGAATGGGGCTTGCAGAAATGCATGTACTTGCCGCCCCATTGAAATGAATTGAAGTAATGGAAATATGTTAGTTTAACTGTTTAACAATAGTTTAACTGTTCTAAGCGAATAACACCATTTCAGCATGGCTTCATGAGGGATCGGTCCTGTCAAACAAATTTATTCAGTATCTATGAGGAGGTCAGTTCTAGACTTGACAGGGGTGAGTCATTGGATGTCATATATCTTGACTTCTCCAAAGCATTTGACACTGTACCCCATAAAAGGTTAGTATATAAAATGAGAATGCTCGGACTGGGAGAAAATGGCTGTATTAGGGTACTTTCACACTAGCATTTTTCTTTTCCAGCATAGAGTTCTGTCCTAGGGGCTCTATACCAGAAAATAACTTATCAGTTTTGTCCTAATGCATTCTGAATGGAGAGTAATCCTTTCAGGATGTCTTCAGTTCAGTCTTTTTGACTTTTCAGGACGGAGATTATACCGCAGCATGCTGCGGTTTTATCACCGCCCAAAAAAACTGAACACTTTCCTGAACTTTTTTCCATAGGAATGTATTAGTGCCGGATCCGGCATTCAAATTGCCGCTTTGACAGATCCGGTATTCCGGTCTGCGAAGACCTTTAAAAATGTGAAAAAATTAATACCAGATCCGTTTTGCCTGATGACACTGGAAAAACTGATCTGGTATTGCAATGCATTTTACTGACTGATCAGGCATTTTTAAGACTGATCAGGATCCTGATAAGTCTGAAAAATGCCTGATCAGTCAGAAAAAATGACATGCATTTGCATACAGTTTGCCTGATCAAACAGGCAGTTCAGGCAACAGAACTGCCTGTCGGAATCAAACAACACGAGTGTGAAAGTACACTTAGTAAGTAACAGGCTCAGTGATAGAAAACAGAGGGTGGTTATTAATTATTGGTACACACTCAGAATGTGTCACTGTCACTAGTGGGGTACCTCAAGGGCCCTATTCTCTTCAATATATTTATGAATTATCTTGTAGAAGGCTTGCATAGTAACATTTTTATTTTTGCAGATGACACTAAACTGTGTAAAGTAATTAACCCTGATGAGGACAGTATACTACTACAGAGGGATCTGGATAGATTGGAGGCTTGGGCAGAGAAGTGGCAGATGAGGTTTAACACTGACAAATGTAAGGTTATGCACATGGGAAGGAAAAATGCAAGTACCCTTAAAGATTATCAAAATTAGGGTTATTCACTTTAGAAAAAAGATGACTGAGGGGCGATTTAATAACTATGTATAAATATATCAGGGGTCAGTACAGAGATCTCTCCCATCATCTATTTATCCCCAGGACTGTGACTGTGACGAGGGGAGATCCTCTGCGTCTGGAGGAAAGAAGGTTTGTACACAAACATAGAAGAGGATTCTTTGCGGTAAGAGCAGTAAGACTATGGAACTCTCTGCCTGAGGAGGTGGTGATGGTGAGGACAATAAAGGAATTCAAGAGGGGCCTGGATGTATTTCTGGAGTGTAATATTATTACAGGTTATAGTTTAGATTCAGATTTCTGGAGAAGGATCGTTGATCCAAGGAGTTATTCTGATTGCCTGATTCAGTCGGGAAGGAAAATTGACTTCTACCTCACAGGGATTTTTTTTTGCCTTCCTCTAGATCAACTTGCAGGATAACAGGCTGAACTGGATGGACGGGTGTCTTTTTCCAGTGTTATAAACTGTTACTATGTATAAAAGTTTCTACCAATACAAAAATGGTATGAAGAGAATTGTTCCACAAACTAGATTAACACCACACATCGTTGCCACATCACTTCTAGTGTTGATCCCGAATATTGTAATCGCTAATTTTTATAGCGAATATTGGCACTGCGAGAATTCACGAATATCTAGAAGATAGTGCTATATATTCGTGTTCGCAAATATTCTCGATTTTTTTTCATCTGAACCCATGATCCCCCACTGCTTCTTGTTTGTGGGCCAAAGAGATTGCTGCAATTTCTTTGACTTTAGGAGTAGCGTTAATCGCAAATTTTCGGATCGCAAATTTTCAGATTGCCGATACTCGCAATCAAGAAAATAATGACGAAATCATGGATTCTCAAATTTGCAAATATTCGCCCAAATATTCTTGAAATATTGCAAATTTGAATATTGCCCATGTCGCTCATCACTGATCACTTTACCTGTCTATAAGTCATTTCTGCAGAGTTTTCTGCTGAAGGCTTTAGGTACAGGCACACAGCGCAGTTGGGATGCAGTTGTGACGCAGTTTGTGATTGTAACTGCAATTAATTAAATACGTTAGATGATTTCTCTTCTGCAGAACACAAGTGTTTAATTAGGTGCTAAACTGGTTAAATTCTATAACTGCATTGTAAATGCATGTTTGTTGATGTAGTAACTGTATGCAGTCAACTTCACACCATTTTCAACTGTGCTACACCAAATTTATGAAGAGGTGGCTCCACATGTGTAGCTCTCTTGATTTACAGTAGGATGTGAAAGTTTGGGCAACCTTGTTAATCGTCATGATTTTCCTGTATAAATCGTTGGTTGTTACGATAAAAAATATCAGTTAAATATATCATATAGGAGACACACACAGTGATATTTGAGAAGTTTATTGTATTTACAGAAAGTGTGCTATAATTGCTTAAAAAAAATTAGGCAGGTGCATAAATTTGGGCACTGTTGTCATTTTATTGATTCCAAAATCTTTAGAACTAATTATTGGAACTCAAATTGGCTTGGTAAGCTCCGTGACCCCTGACCTACATACACAGGTGAATCCAATTATGAGAATGAGTATTTAAGGGGGTCAATTTTCTTTTAATTTTCTCTGAAAAGTAGCAACATGGGGGTCTCAAAACAACTCTCAAATGACCTGAAGACAAAGATTGTTCACCATCATGGTTTAGGGGAAGGATATAGAAAGCTGTCTCAGAGATTTCAGCTGTCTGTTTCCACAGTTAGGAACCCATAGTTGTGGTGTCCACTGGTGTAAAAAACGCATCGGGACTGATGCAGTACCGATGCAGTTTTGCTTAAAAGTTGCCAAAAAAGGATTCAATTCAATATTACTTCTTTATGGCAATGATTAAGTCATTTTGTCGTAATTAAATCTGTTCAAATCTCAATATTGATAACTGAATAGTTGTCTTCTCATAGGAAGAGATCTGAAAATTAATTTGTAAACTGTATATGTGACGAGGGGATAAGTCATGGGGAATGTATTTTTTGTCTAGCAGGATTTTAGAGTATTCGTATTATTGAATCTGTCTCTATGCATCGATTTTATCATTTTCTGCATATTGTGATTTTATTTAGGTTGAATAAATTTAATGTTGGTTCCATTATTCGAGAGTTCCCAGTTCTCTTAATTTTTACTGTATCCCTTTTGAGTAGACTGGGTGAGCCTACTCTACTGTGTGCACCTCATTTGGTCCTTCGTTGCTTCAGTGCGCCACATCTGCACTATTTTTATCTTGAATTTATCACCCTTGTGACTGCACGAATAAACTAAGACCATGGATATTTTAAGACGATTGATTTTAATACTATCGAAGATGTTTTGTGTGTAGGCAGTGTTTTTAAAGAATTGGAAAGACTATTGAGTTGCCAATTCAGACAAAGATGGGAGATTAAGACCCTTAGAAGATGCATAGAAACAAAAAAGGTCCCAAAAGGCCTAAGGCCTCTTTCACACGAGCGTGACGGATTAGGTCCGGATGCGTTCAGGGTGCGTTCAGTGAAACTCGCACTATTTTGCAAGCAAGTTCAGTCAGTTTTGTCTGCGATTGCGTTCAGTTGTTCAGTTTTTTCCGCGCGGGTGCAATGCGTTTTGATGCGTTTTTCACGCGCGTGATAAAAAACTGAAGGTTTACAAACAACATCTCTTAGTAACCATCAGTGAAAAACGCATCACACCCGCACTTGCTTGCGGATGCAATGCGTTTTTCACGCAGCCCCATTCACTTCTCTGGAGCCAGGGCTGCATGAAAAACGCAGAATATAGAACATGCTGCGATTTTCACGCAACGCAGAACTGATGCGTGAAAAACAACGCTCATGTACACAGACCCATTGAAATGAATAGGTCAGGATTCAGTGCGGGTGCTATGCGTTCACTTCACGCATTGCACCCGTGCGGAAAACTTGCTCGTGTGAAAGGGGCCTAACAGTGATAAAAATTCCGGCCCAAGATCTATGTCACACTGACTTTAAAGGGAACCTGTCACCAGTTTTATGGTGTCCTAACTAAGGGCAATATAAATAAGTGACTGATTCTTTTAGCAAAATGCTGGGTCACTTTCTTCAATTGACCCAGTCAATCTGCCAACATCTTGTATTGAAAATCTCCAGCTGATAATGATGAGTCATGAATATTCATGAGCTCCTGACTCTCCCCGCCCACCTGCTGCTGAATGACAGTTTGTTTCCATAGGAATCAGCAGCAGGTGGGCAGGGGAGTGGCTACAGCTCTGAATTAAATATACGCTGGACTCGATGACCTCACGCCGGACTCGAAACAGCTCATTAGCATACGGCATGCGGCATCTTGGTGTGTATATTATGAGGTAACCATCTGTCACACCAGTAAGTGAATACATCTAAGGCACTTTTTAGTAGTTAATGATTGTATATAATTAGTTAGATTATAATCAAATATCCACATGACAAGTTCCCTTTAATAAAGAATAGGATGATCTATTACACAAACAATCTGTCTCACTGACCAATCTAATAATTAGAAGATGGTCAGAAATACTTGATGAAACCACCAAGAGAATTGCTGAAATTAAAATAATAGTAGATGGATTTCCAAGAAATGATGGATTGAATAATCTACAGACTATGTACCAACTTAGATAGAATAGAGAGGGAAATAATAGATAAAAAGATGAAAACCTTTAAATACAATAAAAAAGGGACCAAAGAAAGTAATAAAGATGGGGAAAATAGAGAGGGAGCACATAGCAACACAACAAATTATGGAGCTGACAGCTCTAAGGATATTAGCACTAAAGATCGAGTCACATATAAATACACTAATCCTTCTATACCTGTTCAAAACAGATTTGAAGTTTTAGAAGAGAGGGAGCAATTTTTAGACAGAACCCCACTACACCACAGGACACACACGAAACAGAGATCACCACCAATGAAACCAAAGACACTTCACTTAGACACACCCACAGATCACCATTACAATTTGAGGAACAAACCACAGATACCACAACAAGAGTTCAGGACACAAACAATGGGGAGAGTACACAACTCACATTACGATTATCAGAATTATCGACCCAGGACAAGGCAATACGAAGAAGAAAGGGGAAGACAAGGAGGGGAAGATGAAAGAAGGCGTCACTATCACAGATAAATGAGCCCTGTTTAACAAATGACTCTATTAATAATTTGAGTTCTGTCACATTATCAGACACCCAAAAGCAATTGTTAAATAAAGGCTTGAAATTTGCTCCTACAGTGCGACTGAATAAATTTGAAACATTTATTGGTATTGAAAAGTTCATGAGACGTCTCTGTCTAAAAAAATATTTTAAAAAAATCCCAATGACCAACAAGACCAATATACACACACATCTTTGAAAAACCTATCTAAAAAATACCCTAGGAATGAAATGAGCCAAGAAATGAACACTTTTAAAGAATGTGTAGAAAATGATTTGAGGAAAGTTAAGGATAGTAATAGATATAAACGCAACAATTTAACAATAACAGAAATTGCAGCCCTAAAGACACTGCAAAAAGACAATAATATCATCATCCGCCCGCAGACAAGGGGGGATCTATTGTAATACAAGATGTGGAGAAATATAATTCAGAATGTTTAAGACAATTGTCGGATACTGAAACTTATTTAAAATTATCAAAAGACCCAACCCACCAATTTTATTTGAATTTGGTTAACCAAAGTGGTATTTTAAATGAAGATGAGTTTAATTTTATACTAAATAAACATCCACGCATACCAGTGTTTTATTGTATACCCAAGATGCATAAGGATGAAAATAACCCACCGAGACGTCCCATTGTCTCAGGGATTGACTCCTTGACGTCTAATCTTTCTCACTATATAGATGTATTACTACAACCAAGAGTTAAAAACATCACCTCGTATACAAAAGACTCAACCCAAATAATTAAGATAATAGAACAAATAATATTTGAGGATAATTGGATAATGGGTTCACTAGATGTACAGTCGTTATGTACTGTTATAAATCATGAGCAGGGTAAGAGGGCAGTTAATACCCAGTTACAACAAGAAGGCAGATTGGACCCCAGACAAATTAAGTTTTTAGTGGATGGCATCGATTTTATATTGTCGCATAATTATTTTAATTTTAATAGCGACTACTATTTACAAATTCCAGGGACAGCGATGGGCACCAGGTTTGCCCCCAGTTACGCCAACCTATTCATGGCTGACTGGGAGGAGCAGGTTATTACCCCCAGACTGGGGACGGACCTGGTGCTATGGCAAAGATACATCGATGATGTATTTTTTATCTGGAAATCAGGAAGGGAAACACTCAATGTCTTTTTAGAGGAACTTAATATTAACAATTTTAATCTTAGGTTTTCTGGCACTACTAGTGTAGACAATTTGGAGTTTTTGGATTTGAAAATCTATGTGGAGGATAAAAAGTTAAAAAGCTGCACTTACATTAAACCATCAGCAAGAAACAGTTATATTTTATACAGTAGCTGCCATCTCCCTAGTTGGCTTATTAATATTCCCCAGGGCCAGTTCCACAGAATAAAACGTAATTGCACTGCCAAAGAACATTTCGAACTGGAAGCAGAAAAAGTGAGTTTTGAGAAAAGGAATATCCTATTGAACTTGTAGATCGAGCACTATGTAAAGTGAGAAATCTAAAACGAACCGATTTTTTGGGAGACAATAACAAATCCCAAAAAGAACAGACGGGAGAACAATTATAGTTAGTGTTACTATATAGTGATGACCATAAAAAAGTCAAGACCATTAGCCAAAAACACTGGCATTTGAAGAAAAAGGATAAAATTATGGGCCCTATGGTACCTATTAATCCCCTTATCGCATTTACCAAGGCCTCGAACCTAGGGAATAAAATATCCCCAACAATTAAAAACATCAAACAGTATAGTTCCTCAATTCAAAGTTGGGCAAATATATGTGGGTTTTTAATGCGGTCAATGCACAAAGTGAAAAATTAGGACGTTCCCATGTAAAACCAGTGAAATTCTGTCTACTACCAATAAACACAGGCACGTAATAAAAAATGTCTTGTCTTGTACTTCGAAAGATATTATCTACATTATAGAATGCCCGTGCAAGCGTCAATATGTCGGGAGGACAAAAAGGTCTCTAAAGAAGAGGTTTTAAGAACATGTAGCCAATATTAAGAAAGGTTTAGAAACCCATTCATTATCCAATCAATTGAAGACTACTCATAATAATTCCTTTAGCAGGTTGGTGGGCGCCCCCCTGTCGATGGTTAATCCTGCTGGGTGCTTTGATTTCTTGGCTGGGTTTCCCTTGACAGGGGGCCCCCACCACATTCCCCACGTCACATATACAGTTTACAAATTAATCTTCTTCTTATGAGAAGACAACTATTCAATTATCAATATTGAGGTTTGAACAGATTTAATTACGACAAAATGACTTAATCATTGCCATAAAGAAGTAATATTGAATTGGATCCTTTTTTGGCAACTTTTAAGCAAAACCGCATCAAAACCGCACCAGTCCCGATGCGTTTTTTACACCAGTGGACACCACAACTATGGGTGTTTAACTGTATGTCTGGGTTTTAATTTATAACATTGCTTTAACCCTTATCTTAACTGTTTTATTGTGGTTTCATGATTTTTTTATTGTGGCCTTATGATCTTTTACATAAGAATTACAGATATGCGATTATATACTTTTAACAGCTTGGGACTACTTATGGATTATATATTTAGCATTTTAACTTAAGGAACTATGCAAACTGGCATGATCACCCAGTACCCACAAAAATGTTCCAGACCGGATTTTGTAGGATTCCGTAACCCCTATATAGGAGGGGTGTTTTTGGGGGGACTGATAACCACTGAGGAAGGGGCCATTCTTGCACTGAAACGTGTCTGGTTTAGACCCCCAATGACCACCGATAAATGAGGATGGAGCGATAAGTCTGTGTTGAAGTGTAAATTTGAATACTGTCTGACGCGCGAAAGGAAGGCTTAAATGACGTTACAAACAGAGACCGCTATTTAAAACGAAGGTCCACGTGTATACAAGCCGCCAGCATTGGAGGTCAGACGGGAATCGCACGTAAGACACCAGCCTTTCAAATATACGACCAACGTCTAGAGCAATATTTGAGCACAGACACCTCATATGGTAAGAATGTTCTTTAATGCATGCCGGCAAGAAAATATTTTATTGTCCAAGCACTAGTTCACTTTACTTCAGCGGGACGCCGCTGACGCTTTCATACAGCAGGATGCCGCTGTCTATGCTATATGGCGAAGAAGTGAGAGACATTAAAGGGGTTGTCCAGGTTCAGAGCTGAACCTGGACATCCCTCCATTTCCACCCCGGCAGCCCCCCTGACATGAGCATCGGAGCAGTTCATGCTCCGATGCTCTCCTTTGCCCTGCGCTAAATCGCGCAGGGCAAAGGCATTTTTCTGAGTTCCGGTGACGTACCGGGGCTCTCTATGGGGCTGACAGGAACCCCGGTGACGTCACCGGCACTGATGGGCGGGATTTGGCTCTGCCCTAGCCAGTAAAACGGCTAGGGCAGAGCTAAAGCCCGCCCCTCAGAGCCGGTGACGTCACCGAACACACTGCTGGGCGGAAGTTACCGCCCGGCAGTGTGTTATTGTAAACACAAGAGCCTGTGCCCTGCGCGATGTAGCGCAGGGCACGGGAGCGCATCGGAGCATGAGATGCTCCGATGCCAGGCTCAGGAGGGCTGCCGGGGTGAAAATAAGGGTATGTCCGGGTTCAGCTCTGAACCCGGACAACCCCTTTAACTTTTGGAAGCACTTTAGTTCGAAACGAATGGACATTGTTGTTCTCATTTCCATAGTAAAAGATACTATAACACAACCATCAGAATAATCTATTCATTGGAACACTAGACCTTGCTTTGATCGATCACTAAGCCACAACAGGCTACCACTCACTAGGTGCATTTTACTACTAGTTGGGATCCCCAATTGCGGCACTTGTGGTATCATACTTATTTTTTTTATTTTTTGGGGTCTAGCAGGATTTTAGAGTATTCGTATTATTGAATCTGTCTCTATGTATCGATTTTACTACATGTAATTTGATTTTATCATTTTCTGCATATTGTGATTTTATTTAGGTTGAATAAATTTAATGTTGGTTCCATTATTCAAGAGTGCCTAGTTCTCTTTATTTTTACTGTATCCCTTTTGAGTAGACTGGGTGAGCCTACTCTACTGTGTGCACCTCATTTGGTCCTTCGTTGCTTCAGTGCACCACATCTGAACTATTTTTATATATTATATTTTAATGCGTTCTGCATGAAAAACACATTACTTCACGAGAACTTTCCAGAATCCTGTCGGCTGTATCATGAAGAGTATATGTACCAAGTTTGGTTGAGAATGAGATCTATCAAGGCATGTAGGAGACTAGGAAGAACACGCAAATTAACAAACTTTCACTTTTATATGTATAGATATTTCTGTTTAGTAATAATCAATATCACAATTGCTACAGTGTATAATGAGTATCCCTGAATGTTTTATGCTAAATTCGAGTATGGACAGCAGGAGCAGTGTAATCGTTAACCTTATTGATGTTTGTAAGGGCTCATGCACAGGATCGTGACGTTTTTTGCTGTCCGCAAATTGTGTATCCGAAAAAACGGATGCTGCCCGTGTGCCTTCCGCAATTTGTGGAATGGAACAGGATGCCTATTATAGAGATGCCTATTCTTGTCCGCCAAACGGACAAGAATAGTACATGTCTCATAATTTTTGCAGGGTCATGGAACGGAGCAACGGATCCCGCAGCACACAGAGTGCTCTCTGCATCTTTTGCGGACCCATTGAAATGAATGGTTCCGTAAATGGACCGTATACAGAATCAAAATACAATCCGTATACAGAACGCAAAAAACTTTTGTGTGCTTGAGCCCTAAGTGTGAGGTGCCGTGATCTGGAGGCTAGTAAATGCCTGGGTTATAGCATCAATAAACTGCCTAATTAGGCACAGATGGGTGATCAGATGAGCAAGTGCCCTGCTTCTTACTTTTTTCTTGAAAAAAAAGGACCCTTCCATATGTGACAGCAAGTATGCTCCCTAATTGATGGTGAAGGGAGGTGGGTTGAAATGATAACATGCAGAGAAGTCTATGTTTCCTCCTCCACATAGCCATGTACAGGGAGATGAGTAGGAGGATCTAGTCATAGCAGACTTCAGAACAGCCTTTAGAAACTGGGTCGAGAATGAGATCTGCCAGTATTGCCTGTTATACAGCCTGAGATAGAGCCAGTGGGGAATCTGGAAATGAGAGCCCCAAATCACCAAATCACCCCCCCCCCCCCCCCCCCCCAGCTGGCATGAGGGGCCTAGGGCAGGTGGTAATAATCCGGCCTACTAATGGCCTAAGGGTCCACCAGTTTTATTACACTGTGTAGTACCTATCATTGGTACCTATATGCTGCAATATACCTGTACAACAATAAAGCATAGCAGAGTATCTTTGTGTTGTCTCTATGTAGAGTATTAATTGCCAAAAAGTTACACGGATATTTAGAAGAAAGAAAATGAAAAACAGCTGATCTTAACTGAATGTCATTTTCCTCCATGAATGTCTAAAAATAAGAAAACATTTAAATCTGCCTTTTTATGTTTTTGATCCATCTCGATTATTATACCTGATTTTTTTTATAATTTATGCCTCATATGAACATACTATTTTTGTCTTGAAACTATAGAATTCATACAGTATATGATGGTAGGGAACTCCAAAAATGATAAAGATTGCACATGGAGCCCAAATATCCATGTGTGACCTATAGACTACAGTATGTAACTGTGTTTTAGGTGTCACTAATAGTGCACTTCTAAAACTGTATTACCTCTGCTGTAAGACTACTTGGCATAATATGATAAGATATTAGCAGTCTATATTCTTTTTCTACAACTATGTTAGATTAGATTCACATTTGCTGTGTGAGCGCCTGTGACTTGTGAATTTTGTCAGACATATTAGTTCTGCCTAGTCAGCATTGTTCTGACCTGTAGAGAGAGGTATACACAACAGCATCCCAAGGCAACAAAAGATAAAAACAGTAAAAACGGATTTTTATTTTCTGAAAAGCAGAGTAAAGGTTTTCCTGCTGCTTTCACTTCACTTTTTTCCATTTCCACTCTTGCTCGGCATGCTGGCCTTTCTTGTTCAATATATATTTTTTAATGTTCTATCTCTCGCAACTTTTAAAGCATCTGGGACAATGCATCCATATCTGCAGAAATAGCAAGTTCAATTTCCAAGCTGCAGGATCCCTTTCCAACCCCCAAATCTCCAATTCAGAGTTGTTTCACTTATTCCCAGATGTCTGTGTTCTTTCTCAATTTTCCCCTTCTCCGCTGAAAGCAGCGCACGGCGAGCTGCCTATTACAACCTCAATACTGCTGATTAGATGCTGGGGCTTTTTATATAAGCCTCTTATTCCTTGCACCTCTGAGCTTCCATCACAAAAGAACAGTGAAGGGGAGTTCTGAGCACTGATCAGCATTAAGCAGGGGCTGCCTGGCAGCTTTCTGGCTTGGGAAAAATTATTCTAACGTACTCCTACATCAAACAGTGGAACACTGGACATCTTGCTGGTCAGCGTGCTGAAAAATAGTAATCATTTCTAAATCATTTACATCAACTGCTGCAGAGCCTCTTGGGAAGATGAGCTCTGAGCTCCTCCGAACTCACACCCGCTCATGCCATTTACATGTATGCATTGAAAAGTTCATGTCAGTATTCCTACCCTTGATGATTCTACAGTCAGTTTAAAATAGCTGAGAACAGTGAACAATAGATGATTTTATTCAGAACATTTATAAACCTGTTACAATTCAGCTCTACAGGAGTTAATACAGTCATTTATCCAAGTGAGAGCAGCCAGGTATTTATTGCTAGAGCAGCTTTCCACAGTCATGGCTCCTGGTCATTGCTCTCCTCCTTCAGTCAGCTATAGTGTACTCTGTACACATTCCTGTGAATAAGTACAGTGTTCTGTCTTCTTACACGTTTACACAGAGTGCACTCTGACATTCAGCATAAAGCATTCCTGTCTTCCAAATAAGAGGACTGTTTTTTTGTAGTCTAACTTGTTTATTGATCAACAGGTTGTACTCTCTGCACGGTGCGCGTGCGTGAGAGATTGTACATTTAATTGGTAAAACCTATAAGAATACAAATAGCACGTATAGGTATAAAGCATAGCATAGCATGTACAATAACAATAACAGTTATCAGCGAAAGCACATGGTAAAATTGCTGCCTAACTTAGGACTACATGTCTAACAGTTATAACTCCCTGAATAACAATGATAATTAGCTGACCAGCTATGCAACATGCAATATCCCTGAAATGAAGGTAGATCTCTCACCAAATATGCTTTTACAAGGATGGTGGAGTTTAAGAAGGAGATATTGTCACAACCAGACAGCTGAGAAGCTCTGTCAGAAGCCTTTCAGAACCTCCTCCTTGAGTTTTCTTTGTTGTGCTGTTCAGTTCCTCATCTCGTTAGCCTCTCTCAGCTGTCATGTAGTTGGACTGATTGCTTCCCTTTAAATTCCTCCCCATAATGCATTACTGGGCGGCTTATACTTCTTCCTGGAGTTAAGTGCTGTACATTTATCTGTTATTTTCTGTTTGCTGGATCCCAGGTGACCCTGACTCCCTCCGTGTCTGATGTAGGGAGCCGGTGGTCGTGTCCCCTCACTATTGTAGGGTGTTCAGGGGTTATATAGTTGAGGTACGTGGATATGCAACCATCCACCTCTGGGATTTTTGCATAGGCTGAGCAGCCAGGGAAAGTGCCAGGTTTTGTGCAGGGGTCTCCCTCTTGGTTCCTTAGCTTTGGATCCAGTGAGTCATATATGCATGTTGCATTGTCTTGTTTCCTGTACACCGTCCGTGACATTATAAGCCGCTAAACCGTCTCAAGCATGGATCCGGTTTCACTTTGGCTGAACGCTTCCAGGGTCTTTCATTGGAGGTAGCTGATCTCCGTAAGACTTTTTCTCAGCTTCAAGTGACTGGTTCAGCTTGCGTTCATGGAGTTTGTTCTGAGCCTAAGATCTCGCTCCCGGATACGTTCTCCGGGGGTAGTGAGAATTTTGTGCATTTTAGAGAGGCTTGCAAACTCAATTTTCGCCTTCTTCCCCATTCCTCTGGTGATGAGAAACGGAGGGTGGGGATCATTATATCGCTGCTCAGGGGTAACGCTCAGTCTTGGGCCTTTTCGCTGCCGGAGGGGGCACGGCCCCTCCGTTCAGTGGATGAATTCTTTTTAGCCCTGGGTCAGATATATGATGATCCAGATCGTATTGCTCTGGCTGAGTCTAGACTATGTCTATTATGCCAGGGTAAACAATCCGCAGAGATATACTGCTCAGAATTTCGGAGATGGGCAGCTGATACTGGTTGGAATGATGCTGCACTCCGAAGTCAATTTTGCCATGGTCTTTCAGAGGAATTGAAAGATGCATTTGCCTTTCATTAGAGGCCTATTTCCTTGGACTCTGCTATGTCTCAGGCCGTTCGTATTGACAGGCGTCTTAGAGAGAGAGGAGAGATATCTCCTTCCTGTCATACTCAGTCCCAGGACAGTACAGCGGTCTCATTCTGTGCACAGCGGTCTCGGTCGCTGTCAGCCCCTTCTGAGCAGGAGCCCATGCAGCTGGGGTTGATTGCTTCTGACAATAGAAGATTAAGCTCGCATGGGAGTGTTTGTTTTTGTTGTGGAGGTATAAATCATTTGGCAAATGTTTGTCCCTCTAGGAGATTCAGGCAGTTTTCTGGGAGTAATAAAGAAACAAACAGGAAAAAATCTTTTAAAAATGTTCCGTCTGTTACTATTGGCAGGGTTGAGGTGGAAATTGAAGGTTTTCCGTTTGCTTGTAGTTCCCGTTTTGTCCTGCCTGCTAGGGTGGCGCTAGAGAGCAAGAGCAATTTTTGTGGATAGTGGAGCAGCTGTCAATCTCATTGATAATCAATTTGCAATAACTCATGGTTTCCAGGTGCGCACTTGGGGAAAGGATATTCCTGTTTTTGCTATTGATTCCGCTCCACTTTCTCAGAAATCATTAAAGGGCATAGTTCACAATATCCATTTAATTGTGAGTGATGTGCATGTTGAGGATGTGTCATGTTTCGTCCTTAGCGGTTTGCCTACTCCTCTAGTGTTGGGGCTACCCTGGCTCACTAAACATAACCCCACCATTGATTGGCAAGCGAGGCAAATAAATGGTTGGAGTGTCTTTTGCAGAGAGAATTGCCTCACGACATCTATTTCTGATGTTGCTACTAAGACTGTACCATCTTTTCTCTTTGAATTTTCGGATGTCTTCTCTGAGAGTGGAGTTCAGGATTTGCCCCCGCACAGGGAGTACTATTGCCCTATTAATCTCATCCCAGGCACCAAGCTGCCTAAATCTCATTTATACAATCTTTCCCAACCTGAGAGGATCGCTATGCGTGCTTATATCTCTGAGAGTCTGAGAAAAGGACACATACGACCCTCAAAGTCACCTGTTGCCGCTGTTTTTTTCATTGTTAAGAAAAAAGATGGTTCTTTAAGACCTTGTCTGGATTTCAGGGAGCTGAACAGTATCACTATTCGTGACCCTTATCCGCTTCCTCTGATCCCGGACCTGTTTAACTTTTGTTGGGGCTAAAGTATTTTCCAAATTAGATCTAAGAGGGGCATACAACCTGGTCAGAGTCAGAGAAGGAGATGAATGGAAGACGGCCTTCAATACCCCTGAGGGCCATTTTGAGAATTTGGTTATGCCTTTTGGTTTGATGAATGCCCCAGCCGTTTTTCAGCATTTCGTGAACAGCATTTTTTATCATTTGATGGGAAAATTTGTATTAGTGTATTTGGATGACATTTTGATTTTTTCTCCTGATTTCAAAACTCATAAGGAACATTTACGTCAGGTCTTGCTCATCCTGCGGGAGAATAAATTATATGCGAAACTGGAAAAATGTGTGTTTGCAGTTCCAGAAATTCAATTTCTGGGGTTTCTTCTCTCCGCTTCTGGTTTTCGCATGGACCCCGAGAAGGTCCGCGCTGTGCTTGAGTGGGAGCTTCCTGAGAACCAGAAGGCGTTGATGCGTTTTTTGGGCTTTGCCAATTATTACAGGAAGTTTATTTTGAATTATTCCTCTATTGTTAAACCACTCACTGATATGACCAGAAAGGGGGTAGATTTTTCTTCTTGGTCAGTAGAGGCGCGTAAGGCTTTTTCTAATATCAAGGAGAGTTTTGCTTCCGCTCCCATCTTGGTGCAACCTGATATTTCTTTACCCTTCATAGTTGAGGTTGATGCTTCTGAGGTGGGTGTGGGGGCGGTCTTGTCTCAGGGTTCCTCTCCTGCCAAATGGCGACCGTGTGCCTTTTTCTCGAAAAAACTGTCCTCCGCAGAGAGAAATTACGATGTGGGAGATAGGGAATTGTTAGCCATCAAGTTGGCTTTTGAGGAATGGCGCCATTGGCTAGAGGGAGCCAGACACCCTATTACCGTATTTATTGACCATAAAAATCTGGCCTACTTGGAGTCAGCCAAGCATCTGAACCCGAGACAGGCCAGATGGTCTTTGTTCTTTTCTAGGTTTAATTTTGTTGTCACGTTCCGCCCTGGAGTTAAGAATGTGAAGGCAGATGCCCTGTCACGTTGTTATCCGGGAGGCGGGAATTTTGAAGACCCGGGTCCCATTTTGGCTGAAGGTGTGGTGGTCTCTGCTCTTTTTTCTGAATTGGAGGCAGAGGTGCAGGCAGCCCAGTCAGAGGCTCCTGATCTTTGTCCTCCTGGGAGGTTGTTTGTGCCTCTCGCTTTAAGACACAAGATTTTTAAGGAACACCACGATACGGTCCTTGCTGGGCACCCGGGGGCAAGAGCCACAGTAGATCTCATCGCTCGGAGATTCTGGTGGCCTGCGCTTCGTAAGTCGGTTGAGGGTTTTGTGGCAGCCTGCGAGACCTGCGCTCGTGCCAAAGTCCCTCATTCACGGCCATCAGGTCCTCTCCTTCCCTTACCCATTCCTTCCCGTCCTTGGACACATCTGTCCATGGACTTCATAACGGACCTGCCTCGTTCCTCGGGGAAGACTGTGATTCTGGTGGTGGTGGACCGTTTTAGCAAAATGGTGCATTTCATCCCTTTTCCTGGTTTGCCCAATGCTAAGACGCTGGCGCAGGCATTTATTGACCACATTGTCAAATTGCACGGTATTCCTTCAGACATAGTCTCTGATAGGGGCACGCAGTTTGTTTCCAGATTCTGGAAGGCTTTCTGTTCTCGCTTGGGGGTTCGGTTGTCATTCTCTTCTGCTTTCCACCCGCAGTCGAATGGCCAGACAGAGCGCGTCAATCAGAATCTGGAGACATATCTGCGCTGTTTTGTGGCGGAGAATCAAGAGGTTTGGTGTTCTTTTTTGTCCCTTGCTGAGTTTGCTTTAAATAACCGTCGTCAGGAGTCCTCTGATAAGTCACCATTTTTTGGTGCATATGGGTTTCATCCGCAGTCTGGGACTTTCTCGGGAGAGGGGTCTTCTGGTTTACCTGATGAGGACAGATTCTCCTCGTCTTTGTCATCTATTTGGCAAAAGATTCAGGATAATCTAAAGAGCATGAGTGAGAGATATAAGCGTGTGGCAGATAAGAGACGTGTGCTTGGTCCGGACCTGAATGTTGGTGATCTGGTGTGGTTGTCTACTAAGAATATCAAATTGAAGGTTCCCTCCTGGAAGTTGGGTCCTAGGTTTATTGGGCCTTACAAAATCCTGTCTGTCATCAATCCTGTTGCCTACCGTCTTGATCTTCCTCAGACTTGGAAGATCCATAATGTATTTTTATTGAAACCTTATGTTCAACCCATTGTACCCTCGCCTTTGCCTCCTCCTCCGATTATGGTTGATGGGAATCTTGAATTTCAGGTCTCTAGGATTGTGGATTCTCGTCTTGTCCGCGGTTCTCTTCAGTACCATGGTCATTGGGAGGGTTATGGTCCTGAGGAGAGGATGTGGGTCCCAGTGACGGACATTAAGGCCTCTCGTCTCATCAGGGCTTTCCATAGGTCCCATCCTGAGAAGGTGGGCTCTGAGTGTCCGGAGTCCACTCGTAGAGGGAGGGGTACTGTCACAACCAGACAGCTGAGAAGCTCTGACAGAAGCCTTTCAGAACCTCCTCCTTGAGTTTTCTTTGTTGTGCTGTTCAGTTCCTCATCTCTCAGCTGTCATGTAGTTGGACTGATTGCTTCCCTTTAAATTCCTCCCCATAATGCATTACTGGGCGGCTTATACTTCTTCCTGGAGTGTGTGTGCATGCTGATCCTATTTCCCAGTCTGCTACTAAGTTAAGTGCTGTACATTTATCTGTTATTTTCTGCTTGCTGGATCCCAGGTGACCCTGACTCCCTCCGTGTCTGGTGTAGAGAGCCGGTGGTCGTGTCCCCTCACTATTGTAGGGTGTTCAGGGGTTATATAGTCGAGGTACGTGAATATGCAACCATCCACCTCTGGGATTTTTGCATAGGCTGAGCAGCCAGGGAAAGTGCCAGGTTTTGTGCAGGGGTCTCCCTCTTGGTTCCTTAGCTTTGGATCCAGTGAGTCATATACAGGGAGTGCAGAATTATTAGGCAAGTTGTATTTTTGAGGATTAATTTTATTATTGAACAACAACCATGTTCTCAATGAACCCAAAAAACTCATTAATGTCAAAGCTGAATATTTTTGGAAGTAGTTTTTAGTTTTAGCTATTTTAGGGGGATATCTGTGTGTGCAGGTGACTATTACTGTGCATAATTATTAGGCAACTTAACAAAAAAGAAATATATACCCATTTCAATTATTTATTTTTACCAGTGAAACCAATATAACATCTCAACATTCACAAATATACATTTCTATCATTCAAAAACAAAACAAAAACAAATCAGTGACCAATATAGCCACCTTTCTTTGCAAGGACACTCAAAAGCCTGCCATCCATGGATTCTGTCAGTGTTTTGATCTGTTCACCATCAACATTGCGTGCAGCAGCAACCACAGCCTCCCAGACACTGTTCAGAGAGGTGTACTGTTTTTTCTCCTTGTAAATCTCACATTTGATGATGGACCACAGGTTCTCAATGGGGTTCAGATCAGGTGAACAAGGAGGCCATGTCATTAGATTTTCTTCTTTTATACCCTTTCTTGCCAGCCACGCTGTAGAGTACTTGGACGCGTGTGATGGAGCATTGTCCTGCATGAAAATCATGTTTTTCTTGAAGGATGCAGACTTCTTCCTGTACCACTGCTTGAAGAAGGTGTCTTCCAGAAACTGGCAGTAGGACTGGGAGTTGAGCTTGACTCCATCCTCAACCCGAAAAGGCCCCACAAGCTCATCTTTGATGATACCAGCCCAAACCAGTACTCCACCTCCACCTTGCTGGCATCTGAGTCGGACTGGAGCTCTCTGCCCTTTACCAATCCAGCCATGGGCCCATCCATCTGGCCCATCAAGACTCACTCTCATTTCATAAGTCCATAAAACCTTAGAAAAATCAGTCTTGAGATATTTCTTGGCCCAGTCTTGACGTTTCAGCTTGTGTGTCTTGTTCAGTGGTGGTCGTCTTTCAGCCTTTCTTACCTTGGCCATGTCTCTGAGTATTGCACACCTTGTGCTTTTGGGCACTCCAGTGATGTTGCAGCTCTGAAATATGGCCAAACTGGTGGCAAGTGGCATCTTGGCAGCTGCACGCTTGACTTTTCTCAGTTCATGGGCAGTTATTTTGCGCCTTGGTTTTTCCACACGCTTCTTGCGACCCTGTTGACTGTTTTGAATGAAACGCTTGATTGTTCGATGATCACGCTTCAGAAGCTTTGCAATTTTAAGAGTGCTGCATCCCTCTGCAAGATATCTCACTATTTTTGACTTTTCCGAGCCTGTCAAGTCCTTCTTTTGACCCATTTTGCCAAAGGAAAGGAAGTTACCTAATAATTATGCACACCTGATATAGGGTGTTGATGTCATTAGACCACACCCCTTCTCATTACAGAGATGCACATCACCTAATATGCTTAATTGGTAGTAGGCTTTCAGCCTATACAGCTTGGAGTAAGACAACATGCATAAAGAGGATGATGTGGTCAAAATACTCATTTGCCTAATAATTCTGCACTCCCTGTATGCATGTTGCATTGTCTTGTTTCCTGTACACCGTCCGTGACAGATATGCAGGAGGACAGCTCTGTAATGTGTCCTGGAGACTTCTCTTTGCCAGGATGCTTTGCACCACCCACAATGCAGCAGTCTTTGTAACAAGAAAACCAAAGTGTAATACAATTTAACACCGCTAGATGTGCTATAGCCACACTAATCACTACAGAAAAAGCAAAACTGAGGAAAATGTGATCTGTAATGATTTTTCCTAACCCTGCTGGGCAGAACCAGACGCCACTACTGAATCCTTCTTTCTTAGCAACTGATTTTGGTCAATGATGGGATCAATCTTCTTCAAATCGCTATCCTTGGAGACTGTTTTGCCTTCACTGAGGTAGTCTATTTCTTTAGCATGACATTCAGGTTGTATCGTGCAAATGATTATGTTCTTGGACCTTTCCAGATTAGGAGCGTTAATGGCGTGTTTGCAGTGATGCCAACCTTTGCAGGGATTCTGGCTCACAGGTAATGTCAACTTATAAGATTGAGCTATATGAACTACACAGGCTATAGCACAAACAAGCAACATCCAAGTAGAGAACCTGTCAAAACAATGAGATTTGAGTTGGTGGTCCTAAGTCACCGTACGTAGAACAGATACTTCAGGTGGGATCTCTTCATCTGCATCTGGGTCTACCAATTCAAACGTGTCGGCTCTGGTACTGCAAGATGTTGAAAGGTACAAGAATGCAGGACCCGTAAACCATGTTCTGTCCTTAAGGTGGCTTGCTGCGACAGATTTAGTTGCGTGGTCCGCAGGATTATGCTGTGTAAGCACATAGTACCACTGTTTAGGACAAGTGGATCTCCTGATTCTTAGCACCCGATTGCTGACATAGACGTAATAAAAGCGTCTGGTTTCATAGCAAAAATATCCTAGGACTACCTTGCTGTCTGTGTAATAGCCAACTTCCTCGATTTCCAGGTTCATTCCCGTTGTTATTAGCTCAGCCAACTCCACTGCAATCACAGCAGCGTAGAGCTCCAGTCTGGGAAGTGTGTGTTGCGGAGTGGCACTAGTTTGGTTTGGCTCATGACAAATACTATATGGCATCGTTCTTTGACATCAGTAGTCTTTAGGTATGCTATGGCTCCAATTTCCTTGACTGAAGCATCGCAGAAGATATGCAGTCTTTGCATCTTGACTGCAGTTGATGGCATGGAAGCATAGGGTCGTGCCACGTGAAGGCTGGTCAAAGCTTCGAGAGACTTCTTCCAACCTGTCCACAGATCCTTTTTCTCTGTAGGAAGAAGATCATCCCAATCAGACGTCTCTGTGGTGAAGTCTCTTAAAATAATTTTGCCTTGGATAGTAACAGGCGCTACGAATGCCAGATGATCATATAAGCTGTTTATGGTGGACAAAACTCTTGTACGTGTGAAGGGCTTTTCTCCCTTGCTGATTCGGAAGGTAAATGTCTTTAAATCCCAGAGCAAACCGAGGCTCCACTGCATGGGAAGGGAGTTGGTGCTAAGATCCAAGTCCTTTAGATCACTTGATGGTCTTGGGTGAGAAGGCCCCTATTAACTCACAGCTGTTGGAGGTTATTTTGAGCTAGTATTTCTTGAACCCTTTTCAGGAGACTGATTGTGATCTTGTTTGTGGGTGTGGGTTTTAAGCAGTCATCCACGTAGAAATCTTTTTCCACAAAGGATCTGATATCTGGCCTATACTTTACTTCACCCTCACGGGTTAAATGCCTGAGACCGTAGATAGTGACTGCAGGAGAAGGACTGTTTCTGAAGATGTGCACTCTCATTTGGTACTCTACAATGTCTTCTTTGGGGTCGTGGTTGCGGTACCAGAAGAACTTCAAGTAGTTTCTGTGTCCTTCCTTGACGAGGAAGCAGTGGAACATCTGCTGTATGTAGGCCATAAATGCTACAGAATCTCTGCGGAAGCGGAAAGGTACCTCCAGATGTCTGTTGTTGAGGTCTGGGCCAAACAGTAATACCTAATTTAGCAAGACGCAATTGCACCTGGCGCTTGAGTCGAATACAATTCCTATCTGTCCTGTTTTGTTAGGATGATACACGCCGAATATGGGTAAGTACCAACAGTCCTCGGAGTCTTGGAGCATGGGTGCCATTTCTGCATGGTTGTTCTGGAATATTCTTTCAATGAAGGTAAAGCAATGTTCTCTCTTTTCTGGTGTCCTCTGAAGTTTATGTTTGAGGGAAACAAGTTAACTGTAAACAAGTGCTTTGTTGTTAGTTAAGCATTGTCTCTGGGGTTTAAACAGTAAAGGTGGAACCCAGCTTTTTGACTTGTCTTTTACTATTCCTTTATCCATGATATCCAAGAATAGCCTGTCTTCTATTGACATTGCGACCCTGTTGTCTTCTCTTGTCCTGTGGAAAACTGTGCGCCCTAAGTGATCTTGCTCACTATCGCAGGCGTGGTCTTCACAGGAGGGATCTGCGAAAGGACAAGGCACAGGAGCACTGTCTGGCAGTTCTTTTATCAGGAAACTACTGTGACATGGCTGGAATAGGGAAGGGCATCCATTTTCAAGTGTGTTGGTGAGCATTGACTGAGGTCGGCTTGTGTGCTCCTCCTAGACAGATGTCTCCCATGATGACCCATCCTAGGTCGAGTCTCTGGGCGTATGGAGCATTTTGGGGACCATTAATCAGTCCTCTAACCTTATGAACTCGTATTATGTCTCTTCCAAGGAGTAAGACTATCGGTATCAGGTGAGCTATAAACCTCATGTGGGGAAGGTATGCCGCTACCTTTGATGTTGGTATCTCAGAACGGTTGTCAGGTATGTGATTGCACTCCAGTATGGTCAGCAGTGACAAGCAGGTCTGACCATCTATGGACTCTACCTTGTACCCAGTTGCTTTCCTCCCTGCAGTCTCAACAGTACCTGCACATGTCTTTAAGGAGTAGGGAGAACTGGGCCCTACGAAGTAGAAGGTGTCAAAGAGGTGGATTTAGCTCTATCAACAAGTCACTGAGTTCCCTGAGCTTCTGGTAACCTCTACCCACTATTCTGGGAACATTATTAATTCTCTTATATAAAGCATCTTCTATTGACCCATAACACTCATCAAGTTTTTCTTACACTATCTTTAGGCCTTTGCTCGGATAGTTTATGTTACTGTCTCTGATTATTTTGGCATGTTTAGCAGACTCGCTTCCAAGCCACTTTACCAAGAGATCTAACTCCTCACTACAGGAAAGATCTAAATCCCTTATGGTGTTCTGGAAGGAGGCTCGCCATGCCCTGTAGTTCTCGGGGTGATCAGTGAACTTGATAAGTTCTTTGGTAACCAGCTCCTGTTTAGCAAAGAACTTAGCGAAGTCAATGGCAGCCTGGTTAGTGCCAATACTACCCGTTGTGTTGTTGTTATGCTGCATGTGTGATGTATCACCATACCTTTTAGGGATTTCTGGCTTAAGGAATTCTGTATAATGCTATTCTGATGCGAAGGTTGTCCCTTTAAGTCGAAGCAAAGTATCAGCATCGATTTGCTGCATACTGTCCTGCTTGAGTTACTGTATAAGCTGGCTGATATACTGGATCACAGTTGCCATCTGTCTTGGGATGCTGATGGACATATTCCGAGACGCGCTGTGCTGGATCTTGTTCATCTAGGTCTGGCCCATGTACTTGGCTCTATTTCTCGAATTCGGGAAACTCCAAGGCTTCCAGAATCTCTTCCTTGGCCACTGCGGCTGCCGCTGTGGCGAGTTTTTCCAATGACTCTTCCATGCATGCTCTCTCTTCTTCCAATAACGCTTTTACTTTTCCCAGTAACACATTTTTTTTTTCCTTTGATGCTTGCAGGCATGCTCTCTCTTCTTCCAGTAACGCTCTCTCTTTTTCCTTTGACTCTCTCTTTCTTTAGTTGCATCTCTTGTGCAGCAAAGGAAGACCTTACTTTTGCAGCTTCAGCTTTTGCATGGGCGAGAGCAGCCTTTTCTCTTATTGAGGACTTGCTAGAGCAGCTTGCTCGTGACCTGGTCCTGTATGATGATGCCTGGCTAGTGGACATTGTGTGCCTTTTTTCTGGCTGCTTAATGTTTCTGTGCAGACTCAGTCTATGTAGAAACGGACTTCAGCGTGGTCTGGATCATGCTGCACTTAATGGGGGCTGCAATCTCACTTCTTGTGACTGTATGGCAGCTGCTGTGATCCTGTAGGCAGGACTGCGTGTATGATGGTGGCTCCGTGTAGTCAGATCCACTATCGTTGGTGACTAGCATCTGTTTTACTGTTCTGTCTTCTTAGGGTACTTTCACACTAGTGTTTTTCTTTTCCGGCATAGAGTTACATCACAGGGGCTCTATACCGGAAAAAAAATGATCAGTTTTATCCTAATGCATTCTGAATAGAGAGCAATCTGTTCAGGATGCATCAGGATTAGTGATGATCGAGCACCAAAGTATTCGGGTGTTTGGCCCAAACACATTGCTATATTCATGTGCTCGGCCGAGCACCCGAGTATAATGGAAGTCAATGGGAGACAACCAGGCCCCTTTTTTGTTTCCTAATTGTGAACCACCGAGATAGAGTTGGACAAGTTATTAAAGCTCAAGCATTCAAGGAAGGCAGCAGGCACGCAGCAATTACCCACTCCTGACTCACTGAGGTAGTGACGATAAATAACAATACAGGACTCTTAAGATGCCCTGTTATTGGATTGAGTAATAGAAAATTACAGGGAATGTGACTTTGGTATTTTGGATGAGGAAACTTTATACAGGAGAGGCCCTGCTGACACTTTGTTGACTCTAGATAACTACTGCCTGATCACACGTCCACGATCCATTTGGATATCTTCCCTATCAACTTTGAAGTTCTTTTATGCACCTAACATGGTGAATGGGAATCATTGTTCGATTTTGGCGAGGCAGTCTGATAAACGGCTACGGCGACTACTTCAAAGCAAGGCAGCATGAGTTGCGGGCCTGAAGGTGAGCTGAACCAGTAAAAGATTTTGGGTGCAGGCCTGCTGGTGAGCTGAGGTGGAACCGACAACCCCAACTTGAATTTGATGGCTGCATTAATCTGCAGGTGACCATAATACAGCTCCACAGATTGTTTAGAAAGATGCAGATGTAAACAATCTGTGGCCTCAGTCTTTTATCCAGACTCTGTCATTATGCCCCTATGTGGCCTCCTCATGCTGCAATCTCCACACCATGTCACCTTGCCACTAATTTGTATCACCATTCTGCTGCTGATGCAGCTTAAAAGGGCTTAAAGTGAGCAACAGGCCCACAATCTAATTATGGTTTTACGCACAAAACCCAAGTAAAAAAATCAATTTTATAGGAAAAATTGATTGAAAACATTCTTTCCTGTATATTTACTTGTATATAAAGTGCAAGTGCTGCCAAAAATTACAAGGAAGAGGCACTCCGATACAACCTGCACATCCCATAAATGAGGGCCTCATTCACATTGAGTTGCAGGCCTGCAGGTGAGCTGACCCTGCAAAAGATTTTAGGTTTGGCCTGTAGGTGAGCTGACCCTGTAAAAGATTTGAGTTGCGGGCCTGCAGGTGAGCGGACCCTGTAAAAAATTTGATGTGAGGGCCTGTTGGTTAGCGGACCCTCTAAAAAATTTGATGTGAGGGCCTGCTGGTGAGCGGACCCTCAAAAACATTTGATGTGAGGGCCTGCTGGTGAGCGGACCCTTGAAGAAATTAGATCTGAGGACCTGCTGGTGAGCGGACCTTCTAAAAAATTAGATGTGAGGGCCTGCTGGTGAGCAGACCCTCTAAAAAATTAGATGTGAGGGCCTGCTGGTGAGCAGACCCTCTAAAAAAATTATATTCGAAGGCCATATATGCAAGGACATTATATGTGACAAATAAGCAATGCATGCGGATATGATGGAAGAGGAGGAGGAGGATGAGAAAAGGAAGATTCAATCATATACCCTTGTTTGTGGTGGAAGGGGTGCATGGGAATACAGTCTATTAAAGGGAATTTATCATCTGGATTTGGGGTATAGAGCTGAGGAAATGGCCTGCTAGATCACCGCTAGCACACCTGCAATATCCAGTCCCCATATCTCTTTATTATGTTATTTATTGTGTTATTGTGTCAAAAAATGATTTTATAGATATGTAAATTAACCTTAGATGAGTCCCGTCTCCTCCATGCTTGAGAGATGAGTCCAGCGTTCTCTGACTCTGAGCCCAGCCTGTGAAGGAGCCCAGCACCACCCCGCATCCCTCTGAATCTCCTCCTTGCTCCTCAACGTCACAGAGCTAGAGCGCCGTAATCTCGCGATGCGCGAGCTAGCGCATGCACAGTTCGTTCAATGAGGCTGATGCCAGCACAGGGAAGGAACACTATGCCGACACTGCGCATGCGCTAGCTCGCGCATTACGAGATTACTGCACTCTAGCTTTGCGACGTCGGGGAGCAAGGAGGAGATTCGGAGTATGCGGGGCGGTGCTGGACTCCTTCACAGTGGGCGTGGCTGGGCTTCAGAAATGTTAGTAGCCTTATTTCCACCAGAGGAATGAGAGATGAGAAGTTCTCTTTGTAGCGGGAGTCAAGAAGGGTGAACACCCACTAATCCATGTTATCTAAAATGCGTATGACGCGAGGGTCGCTGGAAAGGCAGCTTAACATGAAGTCAGCCATGTGTGCCAGAGTACCAACAGGCAAGACGTCAATGTCCACATCAGGATGACTCTCCATCTCCTCATCCTCCTCCTCCTCTTCTGCCCATCCACGCTGAACAGATGGAATTAAAGTTCCATGGGTACTACCGTCTATAGCAGAGGCAACTTTCTCCAGCTCCTCTGTCACGAGGGTGTCAAGAGCCACGTCTGACTCCGTTATACCCTGGGTCACTAAGTCGCAGCGGGTGGCTGCGCGCTCTATGTCTAAAGATCACGGTGTTTCTTAGTGTTTGTTTTCTGTGTTTGCCTTGCTATCCTTTTTGTCTCACTCAGGGATCCGTAGCTTCTCCTCCTCAGCTGTTTCTTGTCTGCCACTCCCAAACTCCTTATATTCTCCTCTCACACTTCTCTTGTTGCCAGTTATAGAGCTTCCTGCCTGGACATCTATGCTGACCCACTGGAGCTGAGAATCTGGTTGTTGTTCCAGAGTGCTACCCTCCGGATCCCTGTTGGGCTTTTGTTGTCTCCTGTTGTTGCCCTCCTGGGATTATATGTTTAGTTTGTATTGTCTGTCCTCCCCTTGGTGTTTTCCTTTAGAGCTAGTGGTGCGGACTAGTGTTCCCACCGCCCTGTTCACTATCTAGGGCTCATCCTAGGGAAAGCCAGGGTTTTAGACACGTGATCGGCGTACGGGTGAGGAACCCGTCTAGGGACGACAGGGCAGCCAGGCGCCAGTCGCAAGGTGAGTCAGGGGTCACCACCTTCCCTCTCACTAGGGCAGGGCCTCCCTCTTTTCCTCCCTCCGTGTCACGTATGTGACAGTTACGCCGATCGTGATATCCTCCTTCTCCTCTTTATGGTCCAATTCGCGCTATGAAGACGAACTGAGGGTGGGCTGGCTATCATCCTGTGTAATGTCCTCCCCCATTTCCTCGTCTGCCACATTCAGAGAATCGTCCTTAATTGTGAGCAGCGATCGTTTGAGTAGACACAGCAGTGGGATGGTTACGCTGATAATAGCGTTATCACCACTAACCATCTGTGTGGATTAATCAAAGTTTTTTAAAATCTCACAGAGGTCTGACATCAATGCTCACTCCTCGCTTGTCAATAGTGGCAGTTGACTTGAAAGGCGACGACAATGTTGCAGCTGGTATTCCACAACTGCCCTCTGCTCCTCACAAAGCCTGGCCAACTTGTGGAACGTAGAGTTCCAGTGCGTGCTCACGTCGCACAACAGTCGGCGAGCTGGAAGCGTTGACAGACCGGCTGAAGTTGTGGACGACTTGCAGAAATGGGCACACATGTGGCGCACCTTCACTGGCGCTCTGGCAAATTGGGGTAGGCTTTGATAAACTGCTGAACCACTAAGTTTAAGACGTGGGCTAGGCATGGGATGTGTGTCAGGTTGCCGAGCTCCAAAGCCCCAACCAAGTTACGACCATTGTCAGACACAACCATGTCTGGTTGTAGGTTGAGTGGCGAGAACCACAGCTCGGTCTGGTCCCTTTATTGGAATTTGCCCTAAAGAAACAGTTTTCAGATGGCGTACTGTATATGTAACAGTTATTAATGGGATACTATGATACAATGGCTAAATCATGTTTGATTGCTCTGCTTGACAGATTGGACATGGTTTTTAGTTTTGAAAAATCTGCATTGTTTCATATTTAATATTTAATAAATAAAAAAATCTGATGTACCAGATTTTCTATCTGATTGTACAATTAATTGAATTGGTGTCTTTTTATCGATGCCTAATATCTAATATGCTAAAATGCTACACATAAATAAAAGTACAAATAAATAACTAAATAAATAAATAGAATATATTTTTGTTTCTCATCATTCTGTATAGTAAATATAACATTAATGCAATTCCAAATAATATTTACAGAATATTTAATGCTTGTGTTAGATGCCATGTGGGGTGCCGAGCCAAGGCAAGTGTATGCATAGAGCTGCAAAGTAAGGAACAGACACAGGTGATTTTAAAATGCAAGAAACCGTCCTTAATGAACATGGCCGTGTATGGAGGGACAGACACAAAGAAACTTACACTCACTTACACTTACTGCCCGTCTAAATGTGCAGCTGATCACCCAATGAACATGCGAAACAGTTGTTCATCAACTGAAACTGTAGTTCATGCAGGCAAGTAAATTGTCATTTCTGGTCAGCAGATAATGCAGTCTAAACAGCGATCTGCTGCCCAGAAACAATGAAGCTCTATGAAGACGAGCAATCGCAGTAGCCATCACAAGTTCTCATACTGTGGAGGTGGTTGCTGCATGTAAATGCAGTGCATCACCCCCACTAAATGAGCAGCCAGTTGTCGGGAAGGAGTGCTTCCTTCATTATAAGCGGCTGCCCCTGAGAGTGTGTAAACCCACCATTAGTCTAGCTTTCTGCAGGCTCTTTAGCCTGTTGGGGTCACATGACATACTGGTACGTCATGATGCCCTGGTACTTAAGGACACGTGACATACCGGTACGTCATGTGTATTTACGATCACCGGCGCGCGGTGATCGGAACAGAGTGCCTGCTGAAATCATTCAGCAGGCACTCTGCGACAATGCCATGGGGGGTCCTGTGACCCCCCGTATTGGTGATTGCCGCAAACCGCAGGTCAATTCAGACCTGTGGTTTGCGGCGTTTCCAGGTGGTTTGGGGGGGCAAGTGCAGTGGCATCGGGTCCCCGTGCTGCTGTAATGGGGACCCGATGGCATGGAAGGCAGCCCGATGCCTTCCATAGGCTACAGGGCTGCCTTCTAATGAAGAGCCTGTGAGATCCAGCCCCCTGGATCTCATAGGCAGGAAGCTGTATGAGTAATACACACTGTATTACTCATACAGCCAATGCATTCCAATACAGAAGTATTGGAATGCATTGTAAAGGGGATCAGACCTCCAAAGGTTAAAGTCCCAAAGTGGGACAAAAAAATAAAGTTAAAAAAAGTTAAAAAAGTAAAGTCCCCCCCCCAAAAACTTTTTAGTTTCAAGTAAAAAAAAAAAAGGGCATTTTCCCCAAATAAAGTAAAAAAAAAAAATAGGGAAAAAAATTTAGACATATTAGGTATCGCCGCGTCCATATCGACTGGCTCTATGAACATATCACATGACCTAACTCCTCAGATGAACACCGTAAAAAATTAAAAATAAAAACTGCTAAATAAACACTTTTTTTGTCACCTTACATCACTAAAAGTACAACAGCAAGTGATCAAAAAGGCGTATGCCCACCAAAATAGTACCAATCTAATGTCCCCTCATCCTGACAAAAATTAGCCTCTACCTAAGACAATCGCCCAAAAAATAAAAAAAAACTATGGTTCAGAATATGGAGACACTAAAACATCATAAAAAAAAAAAGCTGTTATTGTGTAAAACTTACATAAATAAATAGAAAGTATACATATTAGGTATCGCCACCTTTGTAATAACCTGTTCTATAAAAATATCACATGACCTAACCCCTTTCATGTAATAAAAATAAAAACGGTGTAAATAATGCTATTTGTTGTCACCTTATATCACAAAAAGTGTAATAGCAAGCGATTAAAAAGCCATGCGCACCCCAAAATAGTGCCAATCAAACCGTCATCACATTCCGCAAAATAATACCCTACCCAAGATAATCGCCCAAAAACTGAAAAAATTATGACTCTCAGACTATGGAGACACTAAAACATGATTTTTTTTGTTTCAAAAATGAAATCATTGTGTAAAACTTACAAACCGGATTCCCAAAAAGTTGGGACACTAAACAAATTGTGAATAAAATCTGAATGCAATGATGTGGAGATGGCAAATGTCAATATTTTATTTGTAATAGAACGTAGATGACAGATCAAACGTTTAATCCGAGTAAATGTATCATTTTAAAGGAAAAATACGTTGATTCAAATTTTCACGGTGTCAACAAATCCCCAAAAAGTTGGGACAAGTAGCAATAAGAGGCTGGAAAAAGTAAATGTGAGCATAATGAAGAGCTGGAAGACCAATTAACATTAATTAGGTCAATTAGCAACATGATTGGGTATAAAAAGAGCTTCTCAGAGTGGCAGTGTCTCTCAGAAGCCAAGATGGGTAGAGGATCACCAATTCCCACAATGTTGCGCAGAAAGATAGTGGAGCAATATCAGAAAGGTGTTACCCAGCGAAAAATTGCAAAGACTCTGCATCTATCATCATCAACTGTGCATAACATCATCCGAAGATTCAGAGAATCTGGAACAATCTCTGTGCATAAGGGTCAAGGCCGTAAAACCATACTGGATGGCCGTGATCTCCGGGCCATTAAACGACACTGCACCACAAACAGGAATGCTACTGTAAAGGAAATCACAGAATGGGCTCAGGAATACTTCCAGAAACCATTGTCAGTGAACACAATCCACCGTGCCATCCGCCGTTGCCAGCTGAAACTCTACAGTGCAAAGAAGAAGCCATTTCTAAGCAAGATCCACAAGCTCAGGCGTTTTGACTGGGCCAGGGATCATTTAAAATGGAGTGTGGCAAAATGGAAGACTGTTCTGTGGTCAGACGAGTCACGATTCAAGGTTCTTTTTGGAAATCTGGGACGCCATGTCATCCGGACAACCCAAGTTGTTATCAACGCTCAGTTCAGAAGCCTGCATCTCTGATGGTATGGGGTTGCATGAGTGCGTGTGGCATGGGCAGCTTGCATGTCTGGAAAGGCACCATCAATGCAGAAAAATATATTCAGGTTCTAGAACAACATATGCTCCCATCCAGACGTCATCTCTTTCAGGGAAGACCCTGCATTTTTCAACAAGATAATGCCAGACCACATTCTGCATCAATCACAACATCATGGCTGCGTAGGAGAAGGATCCGGGTACTGAAATGGCCAGTCTGCAGTCCAGATCTTTCACCTATAGTGAACATTTGGCGCATCATTAAGAGGAAGGTGCAACAAAGAAGGCCCAAGACGATTGAACAGTTAGAGGCCTGTATTAGACAAAAATGGGAGAGCTTTCCTATTTCTAAACTTAAGAAACTGGTCTCCTCGGTCCCCAGACTTCTGTTGAGTGTTGTAAGAAGAAAGGGAGATGCCACACAGTGGTGAAAATGGCCTTGTCCCAACTTTTTGGGGATTTGTTGACACCATGAAATTCTGATTCAACATATTTTTCCCTTAAAATGGTACATTTTCTCAGTTTAAACTTTTGTTCCGTGATTTATGTTCTATTCTGAATAAAATATTAGAAGTTGGCACCTCCACATCATTGCATTCAGTTTTTATTCACGATTTGTATAGTGTCCCAACTTTTTGGGAATCCGGTTTGTACATAAATAAATAAAAAGTATACATATTAGATATCGCCGCATCCGTAATAACCTGCTCTATAATAAAAATATCACATGACCTAACTCCTCAGGTGAATACTGTAAAAAAAAAGAATAATAAAAACGGTGTAAAAAATTCTATTTTTTGTCACCTTACATCACAAAAAGTGTAATAGCAAGCGATCAAAAAGTCATACGCACCCCAAGATAGTGCCAATCAAACCGTCATCTCATCCCGAAAAAAATAAGCCCCTACACAAGATAATCGCCCAAAAACTGAAAAAAACTATGGCTCTCAGACTATGGAGAAACTAACACATGATATTTTTTGTTTTAAAAATAAAATCATTGTGTAAAACATAAATAAATAGTATACATATTAGGTATCTCCACATCCGTAATAACCTGCTATATAAAAATATCACATGACCTAACCCCTCAGGTAAATACCGCAAAAAAAAAAAAAAAGTGTGGAAAAAGGCATTTTTTTCACCTTACATAGAAACATAGAAACATAGAATGTGTCGGCAGATAAGAACCATTTGGCCCATCTAGTCTGCCCAATATATCTGAATCCTATGAATAGTCCCTGGTCCTATCTTATATGAAGGATAGCCTTATGCCTATCCCATGCATGCTTAAACTCCTTCACTGTATTTGCAGCTACCACTTCTGCAGGAAGGCTATTCCATGCATCCACTACTCTCTCAGTAAAGTAATACTTCCTTATATTACTTTTAAACCTTTGCCCCTCTAATTTAAAACTGTGTCCTCTTGTGGTAGTTTTTCTTCTTTTAAAAATGCTCTCCTCCTTTACCGAGTTGATTCCCTTTATGTATTTAAAAGTTTCTATCATATCCCCTCTGTCTCTTCTTTCTTCCAAGCTATACATATTAAGGTCCTTTAATCTTTCCTGGTAAGTTTTATCCTGCAATCCATGTACTAGTTTAGTAGCTCTTCTCTGAACTCTCTCTAGAGTATCTATATCCTTCCGGAGATATGGCCTCCAGTACTGCGCACAATACTCCAAGTGAGGTCTCACCAGTGTTCTGTACAGCGGCATAAGCACTTCACTCTTTCTACTGCTTATACCTCTCCCTAAACATCCAAGCATTCTGCTGGCATTTCGTGCTGCTCTATTACATTGTCTTCCCACCTTTAAGTCTTCTGAAATAATTACTCCTAAATCCCTTTCCTCAGATACTGCGGTCAGGACTGTGCCAAATATTCTATATTCTGCCCTTGGGTTTTTACGCCCCAGGTGCATTATCTTGCACTTATCCACATTAAATTTCAGTTGCCAGAGTTCTGACCATTCTTCTAGTTTTCCTAAATCCTTTTCCATTTGGCGTTTCCCTCCAGGAACATCAACCCTGTTACATATCTTTGTGTCATCAGCAAAAAGAAAAACCTTACCATCGAGGCCTTTTGCAATATCACTTATGAAGATATTAAACAAAATTGGTCCCAGTACAGATCCCTGTGGAACCCCACTGGTAACATGACCTTGTTTTGAATGTTCTCCATTGACTACAATCCTCTGTTGTCTGTCACTCAGCCACTGCCTAATCCACTCAACAATATGGGAGTCCATGCTCAATGACTGCAGTTTATTGATAAGTCTTCTGTGTGGGACAGTGTCAAAAGCCTTACTAAAATCTAGATATGCGATGTCTACTGCACCTCCACCGTCTATTATTTTAGTCACCCAGTCAAAAAAATCTATAAGATTAGTTTGACATGATCTCCCTGAAGTAAACCCATGTTGTTTTTCATCTTGCAATCCATGGGATTTTAGATGTTGCACAATCCTATCCTTTAATAGGGTTTCCATTAATTTGCCTACTATTGATGTCAGACTCACTGGTCTATAGTTGCTCGATTCCTCCCTACTACCTTTCTTGTGAATGGGCACGACATTTGCCAATTTCCAATCTTCCGGGACGACTCCTGTTACTAATTATTGGTTAAATAAATCTGTTAACGGTTTTGCCAGCTCACCACTAAGCTCTTTTAATAATTTTGGGTGTATCTCATCAGGCCCCTGTGACTTATTTGTCTTCACTTTAGACAGCAAACTTAGAACATCTTCCTCTGTAAAGACACATGCATCAAACGATTTATTAGTCATCCTTTCTAGTGGAGGTCCTTCTCCTTTTTCTTCTGTAAAAACTGAACAGAAGTATTCATTAAGGCAGTCGGCTAGCCCTTTATTCTCTTCTACATACCTTCCGTCCTTTGTTTTTAATTTAGTTATTCCTTGTTTTAATTTCCTTTTTTCATTTATATATCTGAAGAATGTCTTATCCCCTTTTTTCATAGACTGAGCTAGTTTTTCTTCTGCCTGCGCTTTAGAAGTTCTTATAACTTGCTTGGCCTCTTTCTGCCTAAACTTGTAGATTTCCTTATCTTCATTGCTCTGTTTTTTTTTTATAATTACAAAATGCTAGCTTTTTATTTTTAATGATTTGGGCCACTTCTGCTGAGTACCACAGTGGTCTCTTCCTTTTTTTGCTTTTACTGACAAGTCTAATGCAATTTTCTGTTGCCTTCAATAATGCACCTTTTAAGTAGTCCCATTTCTCCTGGACTCCATGTAATCCGTTCCAGTCGGTTAAGGACTCATTTATGACTAATTTCATTTTTGAAAAGTCTGTTTTTCTAAAATCAAAAATCTTACATTACAAAAAGTGTAATAGCAAGCGTTAAAAAAGTCATACGCCCCCCAAATAGTGCCATTTAAACTGTCATCTCACCCCCCGAAAAAAATTAGCCCCTATACAAGATAGTTGCAAAAAAATTAAACAAAACTATGGCTTTCAGAAAGTGGAGACACTAAAGAATAATAAAAAATAAATAAATAATGCTTGGTTATGTAAAACTGAAACAAACAACCACATAACATTTATCTCTCTTTGGATGAGTTATAGTTTTATGAAAAACAGAACTCCAGCTTGGCCTACTGCCTGCCCTACAGCACCATGTCCTGAATGTCGGATAGGGAGCCTGTGACTTGTGAACCGACTAAACTAGATGAACTACTGAATTAATGCGAGGGGCCGGGCAGGTATCGGGGTCCCTCTTTAGAAGAAATTAATATGTGTTGTCGTGATGCCAGTCGCAGTGAAGCAACAAGGGCACAGGGCCCCTTTTAGTAATGGGGTGGTAGATGTTACCCAGGTGTAGGAATGCCAGAGTGGTATAGGGTGGCTTAAATGTCCCTTAATGTGTTGTGCACATGTCACAGTGCTCTTACCTGGATACGCTGGACCCCAGGGGTCATCGTCCGAAGCAGAGTAAATAGGGGGATTTAAAGAAATAATTGAGTCCAGACCTTGTATATAGTTGAACAGCAACTTTACTTTGGCAAACGTTCTTCCAAACAGTTTACATGCTTTATCTTGCTTTCCAGCAGGTTTATGCATTAACTGTGGCAGGCAAACTCATTTCTGCTACGTTTGTTGCTCTCTGGCTCTGCTGTGCTAACAGGCTGGCTATAGAACTCAGCTTCTTTTTTATGCTGTACTTTTCTAGGTAGTCTGGTCAGCCTCTAGCTTTATCCAGGGAACTTTTCTCCTGGCTTCAGAGGCTCCAGGCTTTGGCCTCCATGTCCAGTAGAGCCGAAGGAGCTCTAGTTGGCTTGGATACAGCCTTCCCCTAGCAGGAAGTAAGCTAGACTCTATTCTCTCTCACTAGCTAAAACTGAGAAAAACTGAATGGACAGAAGGTTCCATTCTATGTAAGATAGCTCTGCCATTTATGCCGCCACCTGCTGATGAACCAGGCACATTACATTATATAACAATATTACAAATACACATTTTTCCGAATCTGGAAATAAATACATAGGATGACATTAGGTTAACCATAGGAGATAGTGGCGGGGTGAAAAAGTTGTTATGCACCTCTGGGGTGTTACATACCCCCTTACTTAAAAATCAAGTTGCCCTTGGCTTGTGCTTAGGGTATAGATATATATATATATATATATATATATATATATATATACTCCAAGGGTACCTGGAAAAATGTAAGTGCTGCATGAAAATACATACATAGACTGACATATAAGATGCCTACCTACAGGTTCCTGCCTGAGTAGGGTGTCTATCCACGGTTTTTCCTCTCGCTTATACACGGGGCTAAGCTCCAGTCAATTGAACAGAGTTTAGCCGTGCCCAGGCCATTGATACAAGTCGTGACATCACTGGGCCTGTGGTAAACAGTGAGAAGGCTGCGGCACTCCTGGAGTGCTGCTGCCTTCTCAAACAGCTGATTGTCGGGGGTCCTGGGCGTTGGACCCCCGTCGGTCAGATGCTGATGAGCTATCCAGAGGATAGATCCTCAGTTAAAACAAACTGTAGAAGCCCTTTAAAGGTTTGTCCTGCCTTTAGTAATCCATCCTAGCTTCCACTGTGGTGTTCTGGTGGCACCTGCTGTCACTTCTGGCTCCTGGTGGTGGTGCTCCACATGGCTGCTGTAACTCTCTGTTTCACAGGGGCGGTTGCTCCTGCCATTCTGAGGGGATCCAGAATCTCCGGCTGCATAAGGGCCGGTAAGTTGGTCTCCTCTCTAGGTGGTCTTCGAGACAGCTCTGGGTTGACCTTTCTCAACTGTGGCTGCTGGTACGCCACCACTGTAGGGCTGAACACTAAGGCAGCGTGTGCCATACCTCCAATCTGTTGGCCGATTGTTGGGGGTGCAGGCAGTCCTGGTATAAGGGGCTCCGGCTCTGGCTTTTCTCTGAAGCACAGCAACCTGTCTTCTGCTTCACTCAAGCATCCGACATGTGCCTGGGCAGCTGGGTCTTCCTGCCAGTGCTCCGGTGTGGACACTGAGACCAGCGGCTTCTCCAGCAGACTCACCCCCGCAGCAAAGGGGCCTTTAGAGGACCACATAGGAGTATAGTCCACCTGCTCCCCTTTGTACAAGCTATGTCGGGCCTGGTAAGGCCGTTTAACTGAACACCGATTAATGAACAATTCAGTCCTGGACTTATCATATTGCACGAACCCTGTACATTGCTCAATATTGAACAAGATGACTTCCCCTGTTTCCACCACCGAGTGGTGGGGCAGTGGTCAGTCTAGCAGGCAGATCACCCAATCCTCCATGGCCTTTCTGTAGTTTCAAGTGTTAGTAGCATGGGCTATTACTCCAAGGGGTACGATGGGCTTGAGGCTATCGTAGGCCTCGCTTCTTTTAGGAAGTGGAGTGGGAACTCCTGGTGCCTGCGCCGCGCCAGCCGGCACGGGGAACGCTCCAGACCCCTTCTCTGGTCTCCCCATGAGCTGCGACACTCTCATTTCCGCCACTGCTTCTCGCAGTTCGGGCAGGTCGTCGCCACAGCACATTTCATTCCAGTTAGGCTTCGGCACCGCCATCTTGCTTTCTCTCTCACCATCTCTAACTGGTAAAGGGAGAGGAGCTTTTGGGGAGGAGCTTCCACTTCCTCTCTCTTCACTGTGAAATAGCTCCCTGTGGGCAGGGCTGGATTTTCCCACTCTAGCTAGGGGCATTTCTTAACTTTCCCGCGCTGACCGATCAAGAAGACACTGCGCCATTGCATGTAAAAATGCCGTATTAACCCTTCATACACCATCACGCACATTCCTGCGCCTGTCGCTCCTCAGTAAGTTCATTAAAGTCATTTTAAATCTACAGGGCACACAGATTTTTCCTGTTCAGATCCTGTTTGTGACACAGAATGCAACGGGCCAGCCAGGAACCCAGGGATCCCTCTTTAGAGGAAATTAACATGTTGTCACGACCATGGTCATGGTCGTGACTCCTGAACCGCAAGCTGTTGCCTGCGGTTTGGTTTGGTTGTTCAACCACAGGTGAGGTCCACTAGTATGTTGCCTCACTTGTGGTTGCCGCGGGCAACAAGTTGTTATTTTGTGTGTTGCACTATAGCAGCCTGAGCTGGTGCTAGGCAGCTTGCTGCAATGTGCATGCGGTTGCACCTGGCAACCTGTCTTTGTTAGGTGTGTCTTTTGTATGTCTGGTGTGCACAGGGTTTTAGTTATGTGTGCACTTTCCCCTTTAAGTGGCTTCCATCTCTTGCCTGGTGTAGGAAGGGTTAACTTCCTCTTTGTGTGAACATTGGGTGTGTCTGTGTGTGGGTGTGGCTACATGGGCTATTTAGCCTCAGTTGAGACCAGAGGTCTGAGGGGTACTCCAGGCATGTTGCTGGAGTCATCCTCCTGGTTTGTATGCCATCTGCCAGTGAGGGCCACATTTGTGGTCATAAATGTTATTCATGATGTTTAGTTAATGTTGTTTTCCTTTTCATGTTTAATGCACCTGTGGATCTGGGTTCCTGTGTGTTTGCGTGTGTGCTGTATCCATTTATTTTTGGTGTGGACATCAGCTTGTGTGCACGGGATCCAGTCAGCAAGGCTGTGGCAGGTAGGTTTGGAACTAGTGTAGTTCACCTGCCATATCCATATGTCTGTTTGTGTTTCTCTTTTCCTTGCAGCTTGGCTAGTGAGACTCCTGTTCCTCCGTGCCTAGGAGGAACAGGTCGTCTTACCCTGCTCCTTGTTCCAGGACAATCCTGAGGGCTAGCAGGGATTATAGGTTCCAGTGTATGAGCCGTATCAGGGTTGGCTCATATGGTTAGGAGTCAGGGTCAGATTAGGGACGCGATAGGAGGTGACCTGCTCCCTAATTCTGTCGTCCTGGCCAAGCAGCCACTAACATCTTCTGGCATCGCACAGCTAAGGGTTTTCCCCATCCTCAGCCGTGACACACGTGTTGTTATGATGCCAGTTGCAGTGAAGCAACAAGGGCGCAGGGCCACTTTTAGTGATGTGGTGGTAGCTGGTACCCATACCAGAGTGGTGTAGGGTGGCCTAAATGTCCTTTAAGGTGTTGTGCATGTGTCACTGTGCTCCTACCTGGATACTCTGGACTCCATGCGTTGTCGTCCGAAGCAGGGCAAATAGAGGGAATAGTTAAGCAATTTGAAGAAATGATTGAGTCCAGACCTTGCATATAGTTCAACAGCAACTTTGGCCTCCATGTCCAGCAGAGCTGAAGGTGCTCTAGCTGGCTTGGACATAGCCTTCCCAAAGCAGGGGGTAAGCTAGACTCTATTCTCTCTCACTAACTAAAACTCCTACCTAGAGGGAGAAAAACTGAATGGACAGAAGGTTCTATTCTATGTAAGATAGCTCTGACATTTATGCTGCCACCTTCTGGTGAACCAGGCACATTACATGTGAACAGTTACATAACAATAATACACATTTTGCAGGATCTGGTAATAAATACATAGGATGACATTAGGCTAACCATAAGAGATAGTGGCGGGGTGCAAAAGTGGTAATGCACCTCTGGGGCATTACACTAACATACTCCTAGAATGAATTCTGACAGTCTAGTAACGTTCAATGAGATCCAAAAGACTGAGAGCAGCAGTGCCACCTATAGTAGTTTAGATTCACTGACTCATGGTGAATGTATAGGAGCTGAAAATTTGTGCCGCAGCACCTATAGCATGTCTCTCCTTGCGCAGTCGTACCAAAGCTGGAGATCCCACTGCTAGAGCCAGGTTAAGTTAGTGACAGTATCGGTTATGCCTCGCTGTCCTTATACTACCTGCTCTTTCTTTCCTCTATGGTCACTAACTGGCGGTTTCTTACTCCTTTCAGCCATGTAATGCCCCACTTGTAGTGCCTAACATCAGCCTCCATTTCCAGACAATGTCTTGATGCATCCCCCCTGACATTGTTCGTTCGGCGGGGCTGGACTGCATCAGTTCGAGCACATTGCTCCCTTCCTACTACATTTATTTAAACCATGCTGGGTAGGTTCATATTTAGCTTCCATATGCAGGACAGTTTGATTAAAGGGAATCTGTCACCAGTTTTAAGGTGTCCTAACTAAGGGCAACACAAACTAGTTACAATGCTGGGTCACGTCCTTTAATTGACCCAGCCATTTTGCCAAAATCTTGTATTGAACATCTCCAGCATGTCCTCCTGCAGAAATATTTGACTTCTATTTTTAACAGCATTCTTAGGGGGGTTCACATAAGTGTTTTAATTTTCGTTATAGCATTCCATTATAACATGCTTATAATGGAAAATAACGGAACTGCTGTAACGGAAATCAAAAGGAACAAAAGGAGAATAAATAACGGAAACCAGCATTCTGTCTGGTTTCCATTATTTTGGACAGAAAAAAAGTCCTGCACACAGATAGATTTCAGTGGTTATAATAAATATTTAATTACATGCAATTACAAAAGTACCCCGCCCCTATCTCCTATGGTTAGCCTAATGTCATCCTATGGATTTATTACCAGATCCTGCAAAATGTGTATTCGTAATATTGTTATGTAACTGTTCACAATCCAGGTGCTGGTTTAAAAAATGTAGAATATTTTTCGTGGGACAACCCCTTTAACATCCGAAGATATTTTGTCTAACCCTAGACCACCTGCTTCAGCTACTTGTAACTCTATCTCACATAGAAGCCCTGAAAACCTCATCAACATTTCTTGTAAGTCTTCTCTTCCGTCTTTTAACTGTGCGCTCTGGAACCCATAGTCAGTGTACAACAAACTCCGTACAGCTACAGTGCGCTGATTGACAATAGCCCAAAAAATAAAATAAAAATGTCTCTCAGCAAATGGCAACACAAAAAAAAGATTTTATTCTGTTCAAAAAGGCTTTCACTCCGTAAAACTTAACAAAAATAAAAATGATAGATATATATTAGGTATTGTCGTGTCCGTAACAGCCTGCTCTATAAAAAAATATTACATTATATGCCCCCTCAGGTGAATGCTGTAAAAAACAAAATTTGAAAAAACTATGCCAAAACCTTGCCTTACAAAAAGTGTAATACCAAGCAATCAAATTGTCTTATGTACCCCAAAATGGTACCAATGAAAACGTCACCTCATCCCACAAAAAATTATCCCCCAAATAAGACAATCACTTAAAAAATAAAAACCACTATGTGAATAGTGCAATACTGTATAATAGTTTTTTGTTCTTTTTTTGCTTTTCTTGTTTGTGCAGGGAGACAGAAATGATCATCTTTGTTCCAGTTTCTCATTGTTTCTTCCCATGAAAACAGATGCTCTTGTTTTCCTGCAATAGAAGCAGCTGTGCTGGAAGCAGAGGCAACGTCCCTGGTGACTGCACGGTATAGGGTGTCTGTACAGCAGTCAGTAGGGACAGGTGATCGTCTTTTCTTCACACAATTGCTCTTTCTCTATTCTGCATATACCTTGTTCTTACAGAATTCTCAGCTGGTGACTTTTAAAGCCGTTCTCAGGGATTTACTAATTAGTGCTCACATAGAGTTAATGTGGAGCTCACTTTAATGATGGTACGGCTCCTGGAGATATTGTTTGTTTAAATGCAACCCTTTCATAACAGGCTTCACTGTATATGTCAGACCACACATAGAGTACAGTGTAGAGTTCTGGGCTCCTGCGCAGACATAGCAGAGCTGGAGAGAGTTCACAGGAGGGCAACTAAAGTAATAACTAGAATGGGGGGGACTACAGTACCAAGAAAGATTATTAGGGTTATTCTCTTTTAAAAAAAAGACGACTGAGGGGAGATATAATAATATGTATAAATATATCAGGGGTCAGTACAGAAATCTATCCCATCATCTATTTATCCCCAGGACTGTGACGAGGGAACTAGTGATGAGCAGCAGGGGCTATATTCGAATTCACAATATTTTACAAATATTTTGTTGAATATACTATGCCGTATATTCAACAAAATATTTGTGAAATATCGTGAATTCGAATATAGCCCCTGCTGCTCATCACTAGTCCCCTCGTCCCAGTTATTTGCTAATTTCGAGAATTCTAATTATTTTATTGAATGCGATAAATCAGAAATGTAAAAATTGCGTAATGCGAATTCGTAATACGATATACAGGCGTGGTCACTTTGGCTACATTTTTCAAGCTGTTTCCTGTTTCTGTTTCCTGAGACTGGAGAAAATGGTTGGCACGGCAGAACATTAGAATAGCTTTATATGCAGATAGAGTCAAGTGCTCCAATATATTCGCGATTGCACTAATCGGCAGTGATTAGAATATTTTTTCGCACAACGTGCAACTTCACATTTTAGCTACAGATCACAGATTGGTGCACTAAGTATTGTTGTGAACTTGACATTGCTTCCTTCTCATTGGCCCACAAGCAAGAAGCCGAGAGGAATCATGTGTTCAGATGGGAAAAAAATGCTGAATATTCAATATAACCAATATATAGCACTATATTCTAAATATTCGCGGATTCTCGAAGTGGCGATATTTGCGATAAAAATTCGCTATTCGAATATTCGTGCTCAATAGAGTTGAGCGAACACCTGGATGTTCGGGTTCGAGAAGTTCGGCCGAACTTCCCGAAAATGTTCGGGTTCGGGATCCGAACCCGATCCGAACTTCGTCCCGAACCCCATTGAAGTCAATGGGGACCCGAACTTTTCGGCATTAAAACGGCTGTAAAACAGCCCAGGAAAGGGCTAGAGGGCTGCAAAAGGCAGCAACATGTAGGTAAATCCCCTGCAAACAAATGTGGATAGGGAAATGAATTAAAATAAAAATTAAATAAATAAAAATTAACCAAAATCAATTGGAGAGAGGTCCCATAGCAGAGAATCTGGCTTCCCGTCACCCACCACTGGAACAGTCCATTCTCAGATATTTAGGCCCCGGCACCCAGGCAGAGGAGAGAGGTCCCGTAACAGACAATCTGGCTTCATGTCAGCAGAGAATCAGTCTTCATGTCATAGCAGAGAATCAGGCTTCACGTCACCCACCACTGCAACAGTCCATTTTCATAAATTTAGGCCCAGCACCCAGGCAGAGGAGAGAGGTCCCGTAACAGACAATCTGGCTTCATGTCAGCAGAGAATTAGTCTGCATGTCATAGCAGAGAATCAGGCTTCACGTCAGCCACCAATGCAACAGTCCATTGTCAGATATTTAGGCCCAGCACCCAGGCAGAGGAGAGAGGTCCCGTAACAGAGGATCTGGCTTCATGTCAGCAGAGAATCAGTCTTCATATCATAGCAGAGAATCAGGCTTCACGTCACCCACCACTGCAACAGTCCATTTTCATAAATTTAGGCCCAGCACCCAGGCAGAGGAGAGAGGTCCCGTAACAGACAATCTGGCTTCATGTCAGCAGAGAATCAGTCTTCATGTCATAGCAGAGAATCAGGCTTCACGTCACCCACCACTGTAAGAGTCCATTTTCATTAATTTAGGCCCAGCACCAAGGCAGAGGAGAGAGGTCCCGTAACAGACAATCTGGCTTCATGTCAGCAGAGAATCAGTCTTCATGTCATAGCAGAGAATCAGTCTTCATGTTATAGCAGAGAATCAGGCTTCACGTCACCCACCACTGTAAGAGTCCATTTTCATAAATTTAGGCCCAGCACCCAGGCAGAGGAGAGAGGTCCCGTAACAGACAATCTGGCTTCATGTCAGCAGAGAATTAGTCTGCATGTCATAGCAGAGAATCAGGCTTCACGTCAGCCACCAATGCAACAGTCCATTGTCAGATATTTAGGCCCAGCACCCAGGCAGAGGAGAGAGGTCCCGTAACAGAGGATCTGGCTTCATGTCAGCAGAGAATCAGTCTTAATATCATAGCAGAGAATCAGGCTTCACGTCACCCACCACTGCAACAGTCCATTTTCATAAATTTAGGCCCAGCACCCAGGCAGAGGAGAGAGGTCCCGTAACAGAGGATCTGGCTTCATGTCAGCAGAGAATCAGTCTGCATGTCATAGCAGAGAATCAGGCTTCACATCAGCCACCACTGCAACAGTCCATTGTCATAAATTTAGGCCCAGCACCCAGGCAGAGGAGAGAGGTCCCGTAACAGACAATCTGGCTTCATGTCAGCAGAGAATCAGTCTTCATGTCATAGCAGAGAATCAGTCTTCATGTCATAGCAGAGAATCAGGCTTCACGTCACCCACCACTGTAAGAGTTCATTTTCATAAATTTAGGCCCAGCACCCAGGCAGAGGAGAGAGGTCCCGTAACAGACAATCTGGCTTCATGTCAGCAGAGAATCAGTCTTCATGTCATAGCAGAGAATCAGGCTTCACGTCACCCACCACTGTAAGAGTCCATTTTCATAAATTTAGGCCCAGCACCCAGGCAGAGGAGAGAGGTCCCGTAACAGACAATCTGGCTTCATGTCAGCAGAGAATCAGTCTTCATGTCATGGCAGAGAATCAGGCTTCACGTCACCCACCACTGCAACAGTCCATTTTCATAAATTTAGGCCCAGCACCCAGGCAGAGGAGAGAGGTCCCGTAACAGACAATCTGGCTTCATGTCAGCAGAGAATTAGTCTGCATGTCATAGCAGAGAATCAGGCTTCACGTCAGCCACCAATGCAACAGTCCATTGTCAGATATTTAGGCCCAGCACCCAGGCAGAGGAGAGAGGTCCTGTAACAGAGGATCTGGCTTCATGTCAGCAGAGAATCAGTCTTCATATCATAGCAGAGAATCAGGCTTCACGTCACCCACCACTGCAACAGTCCATTTTCATACATTTAGGCCCAGCACCCAGGCAGAGGAGAGAGGTCCCGTAACAGACAATCTGGCTTCATGTCAGCAGAGAATCAGTCTTCATGTCATAGCAGAGAATCAGGCTTCACGTCACCCACCACTGTAAGAGTCCATTTTCATAAATTTAGGCCCAGCACCCAGGCAGAGGAGAGAGGTCCCGTAACAGACAATCTGGCTTCATGTCAGCAGAGAATTAGTCTGCATGTCATAGCAGAGAATCAGGCTTCACGTCAGCCACTAATGCAACAGTCCATTGTCAGATATTTAGGCCCAGCGCCCAGGCAGAGGAGAGAGGTCCCGTAACAGAGGATCTGGCATCATGTCAGCAGAGAATCAGTCTTCATATCATAGCAGAGAATCAGGCTTCACGTCACCCACCACTGCAACAGTCCATTTTCATAAATTTAGGCCCAGCACCCAGGCAGAGGAGAGAGGTCCCGTAACAGAGGATCTGGCTTCATGTCAGCAGAGAATCAGTCTGCATGTCATAGCAGAGAATCAGGCTTCACGTCAGCCACCACTGCAACAGTCCATTGTCATAAATTTAGGCCCAGCACCCAGGCAGAGGAGAGAGGTCCCGTAACAGACAATCTGGCTTCATGTCAGCAGAGAATCAGTCTTCATGTCATAGCAGAGAATCAGTCTTCATGTCATAGCAGACAATCAGGCTTCACGTCACCCACCACTGTAAGAGTCCATTTTCATAAATTTAGGCCCAGCACCCAGGCAGGAGAGAGGTCCCATAACAGACAATCTGGCTTCATGTCAGCAGAGAATCAGTCTTCATGTCATAGCAGAGAATCAGGCTTCACGTCACCCACCACTGTAAGAGTCCATTTTCATAAATTTAGGCCCAGCACCCAGGCAGAGGAGAGAGGTCCCGTAACAGACAATCTGGCTTCATGTCAGCAGAGAATCAGTCTTCATGTCATAGCAGAGAATCAGACTTCACATCACCCACCACTGCAATAGTCCATTTTCATAAATTTAGGCCCAGCACCCAGGCAGAGGAGAGAGGTCCCGTAACAGACAATCTGGCTTCATGTCAGCAGAGAATTAGTCTGCATGTCATAGCAGAGAATCAGGCTTCACGTCACCCAACATTGGAACAGTCCATTGGCATATATTTAGGCCCTGGCACCCAGACAGAGGAGAGGTTCATTCAACTTTGGGTAGCCTCGCAATATAATGGTAAAATGAAAATAAAAATAGGATTGAATGAGGAAGTGCCCTGGAGTCCAATAATATATGGTTAAGGGGAGGTAGTTAATGTCTAATCTGGACAAGGGACGGACAGGTCCTGTGGGATCCATGCCTGGTTCATTTTTATGAACGTCAGCTTGTCCACATTGGCTGTAGACAGGCGGCTGCGTTTGTCTGTAATGACGCCCCCTGCCGTGCTGAATACACGTTCAGACAAAACGCTGGCCGCCGGGCAGGCCAGCACCTCCAAGGCATAAAAGGCTAGCTCTGGCCACGTGGACAATTTAGAGACCCAGAAGTTGAATGGGGCTGAACCATCAGTCAGTACGTGGAGGGGTGTGCACATGTACTGTTCCACCATGTTAGTGAAATGTTGCCTCCTGCTAACACGTTGCGTATCAGGTGGTGGTGCAGTTAGCTGTGGCGTGTTGACAAAACTTTTCCACATCTCTGCCATGCTAACCCTGCCCTCAGAGGAGCTGGCCGTGACACAGCTGCCTTGGCGACCTCTTGCTCCTCCTCTGCCTTGGCCTTGGGCTTCCACTTGTTCCCCTGTGACATTTGGGAATTCTCTCAGTAGCGCGTCTACCAACGTGCGCTTGTACTCGTGCATCTTCCTATCACGCTCCAGTGCAGGAAGTAAGGTGGGCACATTGTCTTTGTAGCGTGGATCCAGCAGGGTGGCAACCCAGTCGTCCGCACAGGTTAAAATGTGGGCAACTCTGCTGTCGTTGCGCAGGCACTGCAGCATGTAGTCGCTCATGTGTGCCAGGCTGCCCAGGGGTAAGGACAAGCTGTCCTCTGTGGGAGGCGTATCGTCATCATCCTGCCTTTCCCCCCAGCCACATACCAGTGATGGACCCGAGCTGCGTTGGGTGCCACCCCGCTGTGACCATGCTTCATCCTCATCCTCCTCCACCTCCTCCTCATCCTCGTCCTCCTCGTCCTCCAGTAGTGGGCCCTGGCTGGCCACATTTGTACCTGGCCTCTGCTGTTGCCAAAAACCTCCCTCTGAGTCACTTCGAAGAGACTGGCCTGAAAGTGCTAAAAATGACCCCTCTTCCTCCTCCTCCTCCTCCTCCTGGGCCACCTCCTCTTCCATCATCGCCCTAAGTGTTTTCTCAAGGAGACATAGAAGTGGTATTGTAACGCTGATAACGGCGTCATCGCCACTGGCCATGTTGGTGGAGTACTCGAAACAGCGCAACAGGGCACACAGGTCTCGCATGGAGGCCCAGTCATTGGTGGTGAAGTGGTGCTGTTCTGTAGTGCGACTGACCCGTGCGTGCTGCAGCTGAAACTCCACTATGGCCTGCTGCTGCTCGCACAGTCTGTCCAGCATGTGCAAGGTGGAGTTCCACCTGGTGGGCACGTCGCATATGAGGCGGTGAGCGGGAAGGCCGAAGTTACGCTGTAGCGCAGACAGGCGAGCAGCAGCAGGATGTGAACGCCGGAAGCGCGAACAGACGGCCCGCACTTTATGCAGCAGCTCTGATATGTCGGGGTAGTTGTGAATGAACTTCTGCACCACCAAATTCAGCACATGCGCCAAGCAAGGGATGTGCGTCAAATTGGCTAGTCCCAGAGCTGCAACGAGATTTCGCCCATTATCACACACCACTAGGCCGGGCTTGAGGCTCACCGGCAGCAACCACTCATCGGTCTGTTGTTCTATACCCCGCCACAACTCCTGTGCGGTGTGGGGCCTGTCCCCCAAACATATGAGTTTCAGAATGGCCTGCTGACGTTTACCCCGGGCTGTGCTGAAGTTGGTGGTGAAGGTGTGTGGCTGACTGGATGAGCAGGTGGAAGAAGAGGAGGAGGAAGCCGAGAAGGAGGAGGTGGCAACAGGAGGCAAAGAATGTTGCCCTGCGATCCTTGGCGGCGGAAGGACGTGCGCCAAACAGCTCTCCGCCTGGGGCCCAGCTGCCACTACATTTACCCAGTGTGCAGTTAGGGAGATATAGCGTCCCTGGCCGTGCTTACTGGTCCACGTATCTGTGGTTAGGTGGACCTTGCTACAGATGGCGTTGCGCAGTGCACACTTGATTTTATCGGATACTTGGTTGTGCAGGGAAGGCACGGCTCTCTTGGAGAAGTAGTGGCGGCTGGGAACAACATACTGTGGGACAGCAAGCGACATGAGCTGTTTGAAGCTGTCTGTGTCCACCAGCCTAAATGACAGCATTTCATAGGCCAGTAGTTTAGAAATGCTGGCATTCAGGGCCAGGGATCGAGGGTGGCTAGGTGGGAATTTACGCTTTCTCTCAAATGTTTGTGAGATGGAGAGCTAAACGCTGCCGTGTGACATGGTTGAGACGCTTGGTGACGGAGGTGGTGGTGGTGGTGTTGGTGGTACATCCCCTGTTTGCTGGGCGGCAGGTGCCAACGTTCCTCCAGAGGCGGAGGAAGAGGCCGAGGCGGCAGCAGCAGAAGAGGCCGAGGCGGCAGCAGCAGAAGAGGTAGCAGGGGGAGCCTTAGTGACTTCCTTGGTTTTAAGGTGTTTACTCCACTGCAGTTCATGCTTTGCATGCAGGTGCCTGGTCATGCAGGTTGTGCTAAGGTTCAGAACGTTAATGCCTCGCTTCAGGCTCTGATGGCACAGCGTGCAAACCACTCGGGTCTTGTCGTCAGTACATTGTTTGAAGAAGTGCCATGCCAGGAAACTCCTTGAAGCTGCCTTTGGGGTGCTCGGTCCCAGATGGCGGCGGTCAGTAGCAGGCGGAGTCTCTTGGCGGCGGGTGTTCTGCTTTTGCCCACTGCTCCCTCTTTTGCTACGCTGTTGGCTCGGTCTCACCGCTGCCTCTTCCTCCGAACTGTGAAAGTCAGTGGCACGACCTTCATTCCATGTGGGGTCTAGGACCTCATCGTCCCCTGCATCGTCTTTTACCCAGTCTTGATCCCTGACCTCCTGTTCAGTCTGCACACTGCAGAAAGACGCAGCAGTTGGCACCTGTGTTTCGTCATCATCAGAGACATGCTGAGGTGGTATTCCCATGTCCTCATCATCAGGAAACATAAGTGGTTGTGCGTCAGTGCATTCTATGTCTTCCACCGCTGGGGAAGGGCTAGGTGGATGCCCTTGGGAAACCCTGCCAGCGGAGTCTTCAAACAGCATAAGAGACTGCTGCATAACTTGAGGCTCAGACAGTTTCCCTGGTATGCTTGGGGGTGATGTGACAGACTGGTGGGCTTGGTTTTCAGGCGCCATCTGTGCGCTTTCTGCAGAAGACTGGGTGGGAGATAATGTGAACGTGCTGGATCCACTGTCGGCCACCCAATTGACTAATGCCTGTACCTGCTCAGGCCTTACCATCCTTAGAACGGCATTGGGCCCCACCAAATATCGCTGTAAATTATGGCGGCTACTGGGACTTGAGGTAGTTGGTACACTAGGACGTGTGGCTGTGGCAGAACGGCCACGTCCTCTCCCAGCACCAGAGGGTCCACTAACACCACCACGACCATGTCCGCGTCCTTTACTAGATGTTTTCCTCATTGTTATCGTTCACCACAACAACAAAAATATTATTTGGCCCAATGTATTGAATTCAAATTCAGGCCTTTTTTTACAGACACCTAACACTATCTGGCTATCTATTTAGGTACCGTATTACACTAATACAGGCACAGCAGTAACCACAGATTTAGCTGACTATAAATTTGAGGCCTATTATTTAGGTGCTGGGTGACAGGTATACGTTTACAGAGAGAATTAGACTGGGATATGCACAGTAGCGTGTGTGTGACGTTATTGAGAATGACCCTATGTGCACCTTGAATCTTATATACCCTTTTAGGGATAGATTTAAAGTAGGTCTGATACAGCAGAAACCACTAAATTAGGAAATTGCAAAATTGGGAATTGTATTTCAACCCAGAACAAAAACTGTGCTTTGACGGACACTAAATAACTTGACCAGCTACAGCAATAATGACAGATTTGGATGAATATAAATTTGAGGCCTATTATTTAGGCGCTGGGTGACAGGTATACGTTTACAGACAGAATTAGACTGGGATATGCACAGTAGCGTGTGTGTGAAGTTATTGAGAATGACCCTATGTGCACCTTGATCTTATATACCCTTTTAGGGATAAATTTAAAGTAGGCCTGATACAGCAGAAACCACTGATTTAGAGAATTGCTAAATTGGGAATTGTATTTCAACCCAGAACAAAAACTGTGCTTTGACGGACACTAAATAACTTGCCCAGCCACAGCAATAACCACAGATTTAGCTGACTATAAATTTAAGGCCTATTATTTAGGCGCTGGGTGACAGGTATAGGTTTACAGACAGAATTAGACTGGGATATGGCCAAAAAATAACCACACTATTGATGGTTAAATGCACTTGGTGTGACAGCTTCACCCTGATGTAGGATATAGCCAAAAAATAACCACACTATTGATGGTTAAATGCACTTGGTGTGACAGCTTCACCCTGATGTAGGATATAGCCAAAAAACAACAACACTATTGAGGGTTAAATGCACTTGGTGACAGGCTCAGCTTGACCCTGATGTAGTATATGGCCAAAATATAACCACACTATTGATGGTTAAATGCACTTGGTGTGACAGCTTCACCCTGATGTAGGATATAGCCAAAAAACAACCACACTATTGAGGGTTAAATGCACTTGGTGACAGGCTCAGCTTGCCCCTGATGTAGTATATGGGCAAAAAATAACCACACTATTGATGGTTAAATGCACTTGGTGTGACAGCTTCACTCTGATGTAGGATATAGCCAAAAAACAACCACACTATTGAGGGTTAAATGCACTTGGTGACAGCTTGCCCCTGATGTAGTATATGACCCAAAAATAACCACACTATTGATGGTTAAATGCACTTGGTGTGACAGCTTCACCCTGATGTAGGATATAGCCAAAAAACAACCACACTATTGAGGGTTAAATGCACTTGGGGACAGCTTGCCCCTGATGTAGTATATGGTCAAAAAATAACCACACTATTGATGGTTAAATGCACTTGGTGTGACAGCTTCACCCTGATGTAGGATATAGCCAAAAAATAACCACACTATTCAGGGTTAAATGTACTTGGTGGCAGCTTGTGCTGGCGCACCACAAGACACAAAATGGCCGCCGGTCACCCCAGAAAAAAGTGAATGAAAAACGCTCTGGGCAGCCTAAAAACAGTGAGCAATTGAATAGCAGCAGTTCAATCATCCACAGCTGCAGATCGATCTCTGAATGAAGTCTTTTGGAGGAGTTAATCACTGCCTAATCTCGCCCTAACGTCGCAGCTGCAACCTCTCCCTACACTGATGAGAGCAGAGTGATGTGCGGCGCTACATGACTCCAGCTTAAATAGAGGCTGGGTCACATGCTGCACTGGCCAATCACAGCCATGCCAATAGTAGGCATGGCTGTGACGGCCTCTTGGGGCAAGTAGTATGACGCTTGTTGATTGGCTGCTTTGCAGCCTTTCAAAAAGCGCCAAGAAAGCGTCGAACACCAAACCCGAACCCGGACTTTTACGAAAATGTTTGGGTTCGGGTCCGTGACGGACACCCCAAAATTCGGTACGAACCCGAACTATACAGTTCGGGTTCGCTCATCCCTAGCTATAACTTTTACCCAAACCATTTTTATTTACCCAAACGTTTTTATCAAAGACATGTAGAACAATAAATTTAGATAACATTTTCTATATAGATGTCGTCTTTTTAGAAAAATTTTACAACTGAAAGTGAAAAATGTCATTTTTTGCAAAACTGTTGTTAAATTTCGATTAATAACAAAAAAAAGTAAAAATGTCAGCAGCAATGAAATACCACCAAATGAAAGCTCTATTAGTGAGAAGAAAAGGATGTCAAATTCATTTGGGTGGTAAGTTGCATGACCGAGCAATAAACGGTGAAAGTAGTGTAGTGCAGAATTGTAAAAAGTGGTCTGGTCATTAAGGGTGTTTAAGCTTGGGGGGCTGAGGTGGTTAAATATCGGTGGATGAAAATCACTCTGCAAATGCAAACCCATGTCTTTAAGTTTAATAATATTAATATCCTCAATAGTCTGGGTTTCACCACATTTGATCACATTTACAGAGTCCATCAACCCTAGTAGTAGGGCAAAAGGACAATCCCTTTTCCAGTGTAAAGTGTGCGCATCCAAAAAATATCTGACATCCAGTGTACTTTTTCCATAGATGGTGTCCGTTGCGGACAGTGTCATTAGCTGCGCCACCCTGTTTTCCACCAAGTCCAGTCCCAGTAGCCAAGAGTCTGCTCAACAGAATCCTCACCCTGATCCTCCTTCCTCCCACCATGGAGAGTCTGGGCAAACAAGCAATCCCACACTCAGATATTCTGAGGAGCTATTTTCAGCGCCATTCCTTGATTTGGCCCTCTAGCCAAGCACGCTTGAAGAGGGACAGATCTTGTGCCCTGATTCCCAAACTCTTGAGCATCCACAATCACAAGAAGATGACAGTGGAGAACGGCTAATACTGTTTAATGAGGTGGATGATGATGAGGCACAGTTGCCAATAACTCAACGGCAATTACTGTCTCAAGAGGTTGATGAAGAGGATAAGACACATTTGTCAATCACTGAGGTAATGGTTAGGTCAACAAGTCAGGAGGATGAGCAGAGTGAGGAAGTGGAAGAGGAGGTGGTGGACGATGAAGTCACTGACCCAACCTGGGAAGTTGGAAAGCCGAGCTAGGACAGCAGTACAGAGGGGGAGGGATCTGCTTCACCGCAACAGGCTGGAAGAGGCAGTGGGGTGGGAAAAGGGAGAAGGCGGGCCACACCAAACAGGCCTGCAACTGTTCCCCGGAGCACCCCCTTGCAGAAATCTCCCTTGCCAAGGGGTAGGTGTTCCACAAAATAATAGTAGTTTTCAACCTGTTCCATACGAAAATGAGCCGGGGGGTGAACACTAGTAACCTCACCACCACCAGCATGATCCGCCACATGGCATCCAAGCACTGTAATAAGTGGGACAAACGTCTAGGTCCACAATCTGTGTCTGTGGGTCACACCACTGCCTCCTCTTCCCCTGTGTTACGTGCTGGCCAATACCCTGTCAAAGGCGCAGGTACGGATGCCTCCTACCCTGCACCTGGACCTTCGAAAGCACCATCAGCGAGCACATCCACTTCCGTGTCCCAAATTACTTACCCCAGGCATTTGAACGCAAGCGCAAATACCCAGCCACCCACTCACAGGCCATAGCATTAAACGCTACTGGTGAAGGTGCACCTCGTGTGTGCACATTTCCGAAAGTCATCGACAGCTTCAGACAGACAAGCAAAACGGTGCAATACCAGAAGATCCTTGTTGAAAAATTGCTCCAAAAATTTACATCTGACAACGCTGGCAGCAGAGTCCATAGTTCCTTGGACAACTGAGGAGGGGAGACAAGGGGAACACACAGCAGTTTCAACAGAGGCAGGGTAACACTCTCCAAAGCCTGGGACAGTTTCATGACACTCTGCCAGCACCCTCACCCTGATGAGCGGCCTGGTGTCACAAGGAGGGAAAATTTTTGGAAGATGTTGAAGGAGTACATAGCAGACAGTGTCAACGTCCTCAATGACCCCTTAGTGCCTTACAACTACTGGGTGTCCAAGCTGGACACGTGGCACGAACTGGCGCTCTACACCTTGGAGGTGCTGGCCTGCCCTGCCACCAGCATTTTGTCTGAGTGGGTTTTTTGTGCTAGTGGTGGCATTATAACAGATAAGCATATCTGCCTGTCAACTGAAATGTGCTGTTTATAATGTACGGAATACACTGTATTCCCATGCACTCCTTCCACCACACACAAGAGTATATGGTTGAATCTTCCTTTTCTCATCCTCCTTCTCCTCTTCCATCATATCAAAATGCTTATTTGTTGCATATATGCCCTTTCGCATATAATATTTTACAGGGTCAGCTCAGCTGCAGGCCCTGTTATATAATGTTTTACAGGGTCATCTCACCAGCAGGCCCTCGCATATAATTTTTTAGAGGGTCAGCTCCCCAGCAGGCCCTCACATATATTTTTTTACAGTGTCAGCTCACCAGCAGGCCCTCGCATATAATTTTTTAGTGGGTCAGCTTACCTGCAGGTCCGCACTTAAAATCTTTAACAGGGTCAGTTCACCTGAAGGCCCTCATCTAATTATTAGTGATAAAAGGGAGGTGCCATATTCGATTTCGCTATATTTTGCGAATATTGGATTAAATGCATGTCTTATATTCATCGAAATTGAATATTCGTCATTATTTTATTTATCGCGAATAATATGCGATTTAATTATTCGAGTATTGCGATTTTATTTTAACTGTATAAGGCAACTTTCCTATTGGTTGGCTATTGCTAAAATATGTATTTTACGAATATTCGCTATATTGCTATATATTCTTGTTTTAGAATATTATGAATATTCTAAAAAACAAAGTTATAGCAATATAGCGAATATTTGTAAAATACACATATAGACTGCAATTTAGCTAATATAGTGCTGTAGTATTTTTTTATAGTCAAATTTTTTTATCTCTTCTGAAGTTCAGATTTTGAAAAAATGTACACTAATAAAAAAATACTATAGCACTATATTAGCTAAATTGCAGTCTTTATGTGTATTTCACGAATATTCGTTATATTGCTATAACTTCGTATTTTAGAATATGACGAATATGATGAATATTCCAAAAAACAAAGTTATAGCAATATGGCGAATATATTTGTTATTTAGAATATTCGTCTTTTTTTTTTTTTTTTCAATCTGTACTGTTATTCCACTTTGGCATACAACTCCCCGATAAGCGCCCCTGTCACCTTGGGAATGCCTGTGGGTTAGAATATACCATCGGATCTGAGTTTTCACGATCTCAGGGAAAACTCAGATCCAATGGTATTTTCTAACCCACAGGCGTTCCCATGGTGACAGGGACGCTTGTCGGGAGGAGCATGCGAACAACTGTACAGATTGGAAAAAAGAATAAGAATATTCTAAATAAAGAATATATTCCCTATATTGCTATATATTCATTTTTTAGAATATTCGTCATTTTATTTTCCATATGAAAACATGATTCCTTCCTGCTTAAAGGATAACTGTCACATTTAGACCCTAATTTCAATTTTCATATATGTAGTTACTAATAACATGATATTCCAGAATCAGTTACTATTAGACTGACTTACCCCATATTTAATAAGATTCAGCCCATAGCAACCAGTCTGCATAAAACTGCAATTTCTCTATTCAGTTAAGATGGCCGCCACTGCCCTCACCCTGAGGCTAATCCCGCCTGCCCTCACTAGCTAGTTACAATAGCCCCCAAAAGTGTCAGTAACCAGAGCCCTCCCCCCTAAAGGGTTAATCTCCTGCAGCACAAAGGGGTCCTCTTACCACATGTTGCTTTCATTTATACACTGAGCAGACTCACTGCGCTGCTCCAACTCTGCATTCTCCAGCTCTGCTGAGTGAGGGAGCGTCTGCCAAGTGCAGGGACAGGGAGAAGTGCACACAGCCCAGGCACTGTTATCCGCTGCTGGGGAGGACCTGGCTTTAATCACTTACTTACAGTCCCTGGCTGTCAGTAATGTGACCTTGCACTCTGCGTGCTTCTGCGTCCTCTGTCCTCAAAAAAATAAATACAAATATGACAGTTATACTTTTAAGTTGCTTGTGGGCCAATGACTCATTGACCCACAAGAAAGAAGCAGGGAGGAATCATGTTTTCAGATTTAAAAATGACGAATATTTGATATAGCGAATATATAGCACTATATTTGAAATATTCGCGAATTTGTGAAGTTGCAATATTCGCGATTAATATTTGCTATTCGAATATTCACACTCAACACTAATTATACCTAATAGGTAATTTGTGCGCATGCTGCATTGCTTGTATGTGGTAGACGTAGTCGTTTCTCAGGCTCCCTCTCCAGAATCAAACACTGATTCACCGTTACTCGTGGTCATCATGGTTTGAGCCAACCATCAAATGTTGATAGGGCAGACATCCGAAAGGATCGTCGCCGTCACGGGGACTTGCGATCGGCCCTAGGTTATCTAGAGTCACCAAAGCGGCAGTAGGCCTTCACCCATAATGTTTTAGATGGTCAGATCAGTAGGCCCTTGCACCTAATATTTTTGAGGGTCACTAGCAGGCCATCAATCATAATTTTCCAAGGGTGTATGATCCCCTCCTTTACGTGTAACAAAGGGTGTATTGGAGTGCCGATTCCTTGTAATTTTTGGCAGCCCTTTCACTTAGTGCATAGGCTTTATGAGTGTAGGAGTCCCACTACATGAACAATTGTACCACAATGTGAATGAGGCCCTCCTTTATGTGATATACTGGTTGTATCAGAGTGCCTTTTTCCTTGTAATTTTTGGCAGCCTTTTCCCTTAGTGCATAGGCTTCATGAGTGTAGGAGTCCCACTACCTGAACAATTGTACCACAATGTGAAGGAGACTATCCTTTATGTGATACACAGGTTGTATCGGAGTGCCTCTTCCTTGTAATTTTTCATAGCACTTGCACTTTATATACAAGTAAATATACAGGAAAGAATGTTTCCTAACAATTTTTCCTCTAAAATCGATTTTATCTTCGGTTTTGTGCGTATTATTGTCAGTCTGCAAAAGTGGCGTACTACTCGGACAACATTGTTCCTCTTCAGAGCAGGGGGTGCCTGGTTTAATGCTTGGGTTCTCCCTTTGACTTCCATTGTACTTGGGTACTCGGTAGATGTTTACGGCGAGAGCACCCGAGCACTTTGGTGTTCGATCTCGATCAACACTATTTATGATACTGAACTGGCTGCTTCTGTGACTTCTGCTGCTTGCGGAGATAGTGGTAGTTGAATGACTCCTGTAGTAGCTCATCCTCCTACTCCATGAGACTATGTGGATCCTCAACTACTTCTGGGCAGCCAGCAAAATGTGTCAGCTGTTCTTCTTCCGCCATCAGCGTAAGCACATGAGTTGATGCCACAGTTGTCTGTACTAACAAATCAAATGTTGTACGACTAAATTACTCATATGCTCCATGCATGACGCACATGTCATTTTCACCAATTGCTGGGCAGCCATTATGTTGTGTTGACTGTCCCTGCCCTAGGCCAGTTGGAGTTTGCGGTGAGACAACCAGCAAGATGTTTGCTGCTTGAAGCACTGTAGCAAGTGATCGGCCATGTGACTACTCTTGCCCAGGGCAATTAGCTCTAACAAAGCTTTAAATATATGTGCTGCAGATGGGGATGGGAGTATGTCCATGGATGAGGAGTTGGAGGAGGTGGATAAGCGGCTGGTGTGGGAATCAGACCAACACAAACAAGGGGGTGTTAACAGGACCTAGCCTTTTTGCTGCGGTTGTGCCTCTACACTACCACTAAAAACATTGACCCAGTGGCCCGTGAAAGACATTTACTGTCACTGGCGAAACAGCTGCTCCAGGTGTTCACCGTGGCATGCACTTTGTGGCTTCATCGAGAATTGTAAGACATGACCAACATTCTCAGCCACGTGACAGCGAGGCTGAGCACAAACCATCAGCTCCCTGAAAACAGCAAATTCTTCCAAGTGGTATGGCCAAGAGGGAATTAAGCTTGCATTCCAGCAGATTAAAGTTTTTACATGTATAAAGTCGATGTGGTCGTGGGGGTGTGACCTTATAAATCAATGGTTTAATCATACTTTTTCATTGTATTTAAATACTTGATTCACCGCATTATTTTAATTTAAATGCAGCCAAATTGCTCCAAATGCATAGTGTAGTTTGTTATAGTTGCAGTAAAGTTTGACTTGCCACTTGTAAATGTTATCCAGGTAAAGATATTGATGACCTATCCTCAGGACTCCCAGGACCACCCCTGATCAACTGTTACAAGAGGCCTCTTCCTAGGCCAACGACATCCCCGTACATCTGTCACATAACCACGTTGTAGCTTAGCCCCATTAAAGCTAATCAGACTGAGCTTCAATTCCAAGCACATCCTCTATATGATGTACCGCACTGTGTTTGGAAAGCTGTCAGTGGCACCAGTGGCACCCTGAAAACAGCTGATCAGAGGGGGTCCAAGTCCTATCCTCATTATAGGTCATCAATATCATATTGGTGGGGGTCTATGTGTCGGCACTCCCCTGATCAGCTGCTTCAGGAAGCCTCAGCTCTCAGCAGTAATACCGTGAGTGCTGCAGCTGACCAAGCACAGGACTGTACATAGTAGCTGTGCTTGAATTGAATCTAAGCTGTAATGAGGCCATGTGAACAATGTAGGGTGGCCTATGGTGAGGCCTAAGTGCTCAAGGACTGCATCATTTAAACGGCAAAATCAGTTCTGCTATATCAGTATCACTATCAGACCAGGAGATTCACATATTGCATCAGGATATACAGTACATTACCAGGAGCAGGTTTAACATTACATTGGAATATTCGGATGTAGCAGGGCCGTGTTTGTCCTTTTGATGTGTTGACTCACTTGGCTTAACTTATATCCTATGCAAGTTTAGCATAACACATTAAAAGGACAAACTCAGCCCTACTACATCTGTACATTTATCAAATAATCCTGGTAATGTACCATATATTCTTGGGCAAAATATAGCCATGAGACTCACCTTTTACACCAGGATATACCATATACCAGAAGGACTAGGTTCATAACATTTGGCAATATTCTTTACGACATGTACAGATTTGAAAATGTGCAGCAGGGCTGAGGTCTAACTGTAGAAGTATTGAGTTTATCCCTTGTGTGGCTTGCATAGGACTTGCTTGCTTGAACATACTACTCTGCATTCAAATCTCTCAACTAGCTGAGTTTCTTCCGCAAAGCCCCGCCAACTGGAAATACACAGGGCTTCCCAAATTAACATCCGCCACCCGCTGCTTCAGATTACTAACAATTTCATACACACCAGTCCTCCTGTAACGGTCACGTACACACACACACACACAGAGGGGAGAGGATAATTACCACTGCGCTGCACCCTCACCCCTGGCCCTGCCTACTTGCCTCACGAGTCCTGATAACAGGGGACAACTGGACGGCAGTCCCTAACTTAAGATAAGTGCGGGAAGAACAGACAAGACAAATAACGGATAGTAAATGGACCGGGTCAAAACCAAGAGGACAACGCAGTACAGTGGGATAAGCAAAGAATGGTCAGGAGTCATAAATACCTGGAGAGTCAAGAAGTACCAAAGGAGTCTGCAAAGAATAGTCAGGTGGAAGCCGAGGTCAAAATACCAGGAGGGATGCGCAGTACAGGAGGAGCAGGCAAAGGATCGTCAGGGAACAGGATCAGGTAAGTATACAGGTATCCAACAAACGCGAGGAACCTAAATTAACAGGCAACCTGTGGCCAGCAGGCTGCCTGTATTTATAGTGGGGAGTGAGGGTCATGTGACGTGGCCAGCATCACATGACCGACAGACCGACCAGTCGAGCACCAAGTGATCAGCTCGGCGCTCAAGGCAGACCTAGGAGCAGGGAGCCTCCCAGCCAGCAAAGCCGCCCTGGGAACAAGGTCAAACACAGATCCTCGCTCCCGAAGCTAAGCAGCAGGTCTGCGACTGATGGGAGACTAAGTGCGCCTTCTGCACCCTGTTACAGTACCCCCCCATTTTACGAGGGGCCACCGGACACAAGACTTCAGGCGATGGCCTTTCAGGGTGTTCTAAATGAAATTTCCGAACAAGTCTAGGAGCATGAACCTCCCTGGCAGGTACCCAAGATCTCTCTTCAGGCCCATACCCCTTCCAGTGAATCAGGTACTGCAAGGAATTACGCAACTTCCTGACATCCACTATTTTAGACACCACATACTCGACAGCATCATTAACAAGAACAAGAGGCAAAGCTTTCGATTGTACTACCAGTTAAAAAAAAGAATTTAAAGGGGTTCTGCACCTTCATTTAACTGATGATCTATCCTCTGGATAGATCATCAGCTTCTGATCGGCCGGGGTCCGACACCCGGGACCCCCGCCGATCAGCTGTTTGAGAAGGCAGCGGCGCTCCAGCAGCGGCGCTCCAGCAGCTGTTTGAGAAGGCAGCGGCGCTCCAGCAGCGCCGCGGCCTTCTCACTGTTTACCGCCGGGCCGCCGCCCACTGACGTCACGACTTGTATCAACTAGAGTGGGCGCGGCTAAGCTCTGTTCACTTGAATGGAGCTTAGCCGCGCCCACTCTAGTAGATACAAGTCGTGACGTCAGTGGGCGGGCGGCCCGGCTGTAAACAGCGAGAAGGCAGCGGCGCTGCTGGAGCGCCGCTGCCTTCTCAAACAGCTGATCGGCGGGGGACCCCCGCCGATCAGAAGCTGATGATCTATCCAGAGGATAGATCATCAGTTAAATGAAGGTGCAGAACCCCTTTAAGTTGAGATTTATGGACCACATTATGAATGTGGAATGACTTGGGCAGCTCCAACCTAAATGATACCGGGTTAATCACATCCGTGATCTTATATGGTCCAATAAAATGAGGAGCAAACTTTTTAGAATCTACCTTAAGAGAGAGATTCTTGGAGGACAACCATACCTTATCCCCAACCTTAAAATTCACCCCCTTTGAACGTCTCCTATCGGCCTTGAGTTTCTGAGAACTTTGAGCCTTTTCTAAGTTCGATTAAACCCGGGCCCAAACTGTGCACAGTTCAGAAGAGAGCCTATCCGCCTCAGGGTTAGAGGAGGAGATGGATGACCCAGAATAAAAACGGGGATGGAAACCATGGTTACAAAAGAAAGGTGAAACCCCAGCAGAGGAATTGAGATGGTTATTCAAAGCAAATTCAGCCAATGAAAGAAATGTAACCCATAATTGCTGGTCATCAGCAACATATAACCTCAAGAATTGTTCTACAGACTGATTAAAGAGTTCAGTCTGCCCATTACTCTCAGGGTGGTAGGCAGAGGAAAAAGACAATGAAATTTGACATTTTTTACAGAAGGCCCTCCAGAATTTGGACACAAACTGCACACCCCTGTCAGAAACAATATTTTCTGGGATACCATGCAATCAAACAATTTCTTTCACAAAAATAGAAGCCAGGGTTTTGGCATTCGGGAGTTTAGACAGGGAATGAAATGGACCATCTTGCTAAACCTATCGACCACTACCCAAATCACAGTCTTACCCTCTGCCGGCGGTAGGTCAGTTATAAAGTCCATAGAGATATGGGACCAGGGTCTACTGGGAATGGGTAGGGGTCGTAGGTTACCAGCAGGGCGAGTCCTAGGTGTCTTGGACCTGGCACAAACCTCACAGGCTGACACGTAGGACTTGACATCCCTAGTTAGAGTGGGCCACCAATAAGATCTAGAAACCAGATCCTTAGTGCCCTCAACACCCGGATGTCCACAAAAGGCAGAATCATGACACTCACCCAACAGCTGGAGACGAAATTGTACGGGAACAAACAACTTATCTGTTGGGGTGGATACCGGTGCCAGATGTTGTTCAGACCTAATGCGAGCCGAGATATCCTGGGTTAGAGATGCTATGAAGATTTATGCTGGTAGGATGGATTCAGGTGGTACCTCAGTAGGTTGAAAAGCATGAAAGCTCTGAGATAATGCGTCCGCCTTCACATTTTTACTTCCCGGCCTGAACGTAATAGAAAAATCAAAACGAGTAAAAAACAGAGCCCATCTGGCTTGACGGGGATTCAACCTCTTAGCAGACTTGAGAAACATAAGGTTTTTATGGTCAGTGACAACAGTTACACAATGCCTTGCCCCCTCCAGAAAAATGCCTCCACTCCTCAAATGCCCATTTAATGGCCAGCAGCTCCCTATTCTCCATGTCGTAGTTTCTCTCCGTGGAAGAGAATTTCCTGGAGAAGAAGGCACACGGTCTCAGGTTAGTGAGGCTAGCAGGACCTTGTGAAAGGACTGCTCCTGCGCCGTCCTCGGATGCATCCACCTTCACAATAAAAGGTCTCTCCTGATCAGGCTGGATCAGAATGGGAGTGCTACTGAATGCCTTTTTTAATTTTTCAAATGAAGAAATGGCCTCAGTAGACCAATTCTCCAAATCCGCCCCTTTCTTTGTAAGGTCGGTCAACGGTTTAGCAATTACAGAAAAATGTATAATAAATTTACGATAGTAATTGGCGAAACCTAAGAACCGTTGAAAGGCCTTTAAGGATGAAGGTCTTACCCATTTCTTAATTGCTAGTACCTTACCAGGATCCATCTTGAAGGCATGAGGAGTCAGAACATGCCCTAGAAACAGAATCTCCTGTACACCAAAGACACATTTCTCTTGCTTAGCGGATAGCTGATTCTCCCTCAACACCTCTAATAATTGTTTAACATGAGACACATGGGATTCAAAGTCAGGAGAGAATATTAAAATGTTGTCAAGATAGACAATAACAAATTTACCTAAGAACTTTCTAAGAATGTCATACATAAAGTTTTGGAATACAGCTGGGGCATTGTTGAGTCCAAAAGGCATCACCTGATATTCAAAGTGTCCTGCCGGAGTATTGAACACCGTCTTCCATTCGTCTCCCTCCTTGATTTTGATTAGATTGTATAGCCCTTTCAGGTCAATCTTGGAAAACCAGGTTGCCCCCAGAACCTGGTTAAATAAATCCGGAATCAATGGGAGGGAGTATCTATTCTGGACAGTGATTTTATTTAATCTCCGGTAATCGATACATGGCCTAAGACCACCATCTTTTTTCTTAATGAAGAAAAACCCCGCCCCCATAGGAGAGACAGAAGGTCTAATATGCCCTTTACTAAGGCTCTCCTTAATATAATCTTCCATGGCCTTGTGTTCAGGCTTAGAAAGATTATAAATTCACCCCTTAGGAAACTTGGCCCCGTCTACTAGCTCTATAGTACAATCATAAGGTCTATGGGGGGGTAGAACCTACGGAGTTGGTGATGAGAATACATCAGAATATTCCCTAACAACAGTGGGTAAAGTATCAGACTTCACTGAGACCCCAGCCTGTACCAAGGACAAGCACGAGTCACACTTAGGCCCCCATTTCATCAACTCCCCCTTGGGCCAATCTATAGTGGGGTTATGTAGTTGGAGTCAAGGCAACTCTAGTATCACCTCAACCGGTAGGTTCTCCAGGTCCAAAAGGGAACATCTCTCTGAGTGGCACACACCCACGGTTAGAGAAATCTCTGAAATACATGAGCTCACCGTACCACCAATAAGAGGAGTAGCATCAATAGCCATGACATGGATAGGAGTTGGTAAAGCAAACATTTGAATACCCAATCTTACAGCGTACTCAGAGTCAATAAAGCTGGCCGCTGAGCCAGAATCAATAAAGGCCTTACCCAGCCATTTATCTACCCACAGAGAAATCGTGATGGGTACCAAAAGCTTACATTTAGAAAAATCAGGGTGTACCTGGTCTTTAGGTTGCCTTGCCATAGGAGACTTGACAGAGAGGACCTTCTTAGGACACTGGTTAATCCAATGGTCAGGATCTCCACAGTAAAAACATTCTCCACGTCTGCAGCGAAGATTCCCTCTGGTCATGCCAACCTGCATGGGTTGCTCGGTGGAGACCTCAGCGTTGTCTCTGGGATAGGCCTCTGGCTGGACCACCATCTGGGAAGAGAACTGTCGTTCCTGTCGTCTCTCTCTAACCAGTCGGTCAAGTCGGACAACAAGGGTCAACATCTCCTCTGAGGTCTCTGGAAATTGATAACTGACCAGAAGATCCTTTAAATTATCAGACAGACCTGACCTGAACTGACTCCTCAGGGCTGGTTCGTTCCATCCTGAGGGGACACACCACCTTCTGAATTGGGTGCAATAATCCTCTGCAGGTAAATTGCCCTGAACCAGTGCCTTTAGAGCTGTCTCGGCTACCAGAGCCCTGTCTGGTTCATTATAGAGGGTACCCAGGGCCTGAAAGAACCCCTCCACAGAAGTTAAACAGCTGGCACCAGCAGGTAAAGAGAACGCCCAATCCTGAGGAATCACCCTGTAGTCGGGAAATGATAATGCCCACGCATTGACTCTCAGTGCCAGAGGACACGGGGCGCAAACGGAAGTAAAGTCTGCAACTCTACTTAAAAGAGAAAAAATTCTTCCAGTCTCCAGAAAAGGGTTCGGAGAGCTTAATCTGGGTCTCAAACTGCGGACTGGAGGCCTGAGGAGTGGAAGAACCTTGCCCTTACTCAAAAGAACAGAGTTTTTCCCCTAGCTCCTGCACCATCTGCGTCAAATTAGAGACATGATCAGTCAGGGTCACCAGAGGATTCATTATACAGTGGTTATTGGGCCTGTTAATCTGTAATGGTCACGTACACACACACACACACAAGGGGGAGGATAGTGACCACTGCGCTCCACCCTCACCCCTGGCCCTACCTACTTGTCTCACGAGTCCTGATGACAGGGGACAACTGCACGGCAGTCCCTAACTTAGGATAAGTGCGGGAAGGACAGACAAGACAAATAACGGATAGTGAACGGACTGGGTCAAAACCAAGAGGACAACGCAGTACAGTGGGATAAGCAAAGAATGGTCAGGAGAAGCCGGGGTCATAAATACCAGGAGAGTCGAGAAGTACCAAAGGAGTCCGCAAAGAATAGTCAGGTGGAAGCCGAGGTCAAAATACCAGGAGGGATGCACAGTACAGGAGGAGCAGGCAAAGGATCGTCAGGGAACAGGATCAGGTAAGTATACAGATATCCAACAAACGCGAGGAACCTAAATTAACAGGCAACCAGTGGCCAGCAGGCTGCCTGTATTTATAGTGGGGAGTGAGGGTCATGTGACGTGGCCAGCATCACATGACCGACAGACCGACCAGTCGAGCACCAAGTGATCAGCTCGGCGCTCAAGGCAGACCTAGGAGCAGGGAGCCTCCCAGCTAGCAAAGCCGCCCTGGGAACGAGGTCAAACACAGATCCTCGCTCCCGAAGCTAAGCAGCAGGTCTGCGGCACCCCGTTACACCTCTTATGTGCCCAAGCTGTTCATTCCATGATCTCAGCCTCTTCTGTGCAGCGGCAACACCCTGGCTCTGTTTTTATGCTGACTCCGCCAACGAGTTTCCTGTTGTGCATGACTGACAACCAATCACAGACTCTACTCCTTCCTGACATTGCCAAAGCTAGAAAGGAATAGGTGTAGGAAGAAAGGGATAATCATTATGAGCATGCACAAAAATTGGTTGACAAAATAATCACCACTGGCCATCTAAGCCACATACCGTTCTAGGTCAGTGGAATTCCAGCTGGGTGGCAACCTTACAAATACACTATACTGAATGTGGATATGGACTGGCTGCCTCAAGAGACTGGAGGAAGGCAGGCACTCTTGCTGAGCTAGCTGGTGGCCATTAACTGGTGATGCTGCTTTATATGGTTCAATCGAGCTGTGGTGCCTGTGTTTGTATGCCCATGGCTTATTTTAATCCAACAGTTCTTACACACAACAATGATTTTGACTTCCAGCACTATGGAGGAAAGCTGCCGGATGGAAAATACTCACACAGAGCTAGAGTCAGCCAAGCTTGGCTTAGGTCTGGCACATTTTGGGCTAGCACCCACGGGATCGTCAGAACCATCAGTTCCCGAGAAGGCTTCCCACTAGGAAGGAGTAGTAAGCACATAGAGAATACCACTGAAAGGCTTCTCTGGGGTTGCAATGAGGAGGAGCAGGAGGAATATGGCAACCCCTGGCTCCATAGCACGGTGAGACTCTGTGGTGACCTCCACATCATCCTGTTGTGACCAAGAGGAGGATTGAGCCATTCAGTCCATAATCTCATCCTCTTTGTCCTCAATAATAATGTTGCAATTTTTGAAAAATAGGGAGAACTGTGGCCTACTACTACCCACATTCTGACTCTGGGAGGATGAGGCATGGGTCTTTCATTCTGCACTCTTCCATTTTCCAGACATTTAATTATGGGGCCTATAAATGAAAAGTCACAGGTTTGGTACACTCAAATTATCAAACGGTACTAGCAAAATTGCATCAGTGTTACTGATGTGAAACGTTATTGCAGCTGTATCCTATCCATCTCCAATTACAAATGGTAAATAGAAACTGGTTTCTAGAAAAAAGGCAATTCCCTAGGGCTTCCAAAAAGCCAGTTTTTTTCAGGAATCTGTAATGTAGAACTAGTTGACAGAAGCTGAGTTGACAGTAGCCTGCCAGAAAATACACATGATAGTGACCAGTTCTTCACTTTCTTTCACTAATTACATTAAACCCATTAATATACGGTAAACAAAATCCCCAAATATATCTCCTATTCTCGCCCTATAATCTTCTTATATTGTCTATTTCCCAGTATATGAGTGGCTTATGTTTGCACACCCTTTTAGCAGACAGAGCCACAGCACATCATCCTTCCAGGTCGCAAGTACAATGCAGAATGGCGTTGTGCTTGTTCTGCACAGGTACCTCCTTACATGCTGCCCCCCGATTGGCTGTCTGTCAGCATCTGAGCCAATCAGGGCAAGCCCACCTAGTGTCATGTGACCATCTTTCTTCCTTCTTCTGGTTTTGCCCACCAATACAAACAGTAAATTGGCACTGCGTGCTGTTTTATGGGATTCATCCTTGGTGAATCAGGAAAGCTTTGGATTAGTTTGGCAAACAAATCTTTCTGAAATTCGTAACTAATCCAGTTTGATACGAATAGATTCGCTCATCCTTAGGCCTCTTGCACACGAATATGTGCGCCCCGTGGTCATGCTGCGGCCCGCAAAATACGGGCCACAATGCATGAGCACAGTTCGTGGGGCAGCCGCAGCGGTTTGAGGACCCATTCACTTTAATGGGTCCGTGATCCAGCTGTTCCGCTAAAAGATAGGACATGTTCTATCTTTTTGCGGAACGGAAGTATGGGACGAAACCCCACGAAGGCACTCCATAGTGCTTCCTTAGGGTTCCGTTCCGTGCCTCCGTTCCGCACCATCTCCGGATTTGCGGACCTATTGAAGTGAATGGGTCTACATCTGTGATGCGGAATACCCATGGAACGGCACCTGTGTATTGCGGATCCGCAAATGCAGTCCGCAATACAGCAACGGCCGCACACGTTCGTGTGCAAGAGGCCTTACACAGAGCACTTCCAGAGATCTTGTCCATTCCTCAGAGCTGCTGTGACATCCCAAGGGTGACCTGCACAATAGGCAGGGGGTTCACTGCTATGGCATAGGTGGAATATTTTAGCCCTTAGCTGCATTAAGGTGAATGCAAAGTGAATCTCACCACAAATTTGAAAATAGTTCTGTTTTTATTTTCTTGTTTTGTGCTGCTATTTATGATGCATATTACTATTGTTACACAAATACTTGAGGTATTCTAATGATTCAGCATTTCTGGCAACTACATAAAGGCTGTTGTTCATTTACTAGACAAACATAACACTGTTGTCATATGGTGTTTCCTTTTTTTGTTTCAATACATCCCATGTGAATTGCTCACTAATGAACCTATTAGTTACTGTGTAATCATTCTGATTGTGAGCTCAGGTGCTCTGGTCTCTTGTGAGGCAACTACTTGGATATACAGGGAACTGAATTTCCACCCCCACCCACCCAGAAAGATGAATACAAAGGTGGCTTGTTAGCAGGCAGGGGGGCACTGCTTCGTTAGCACTCCTCGTTTTAAGGTGTCACTCCTCATTTAGAAATAAGAATAAAAATAAGAATATCAGAAAGTGATTATCAAGCCCGGAGGGAGCTGTGAACAAGTGTGAGAGCCTGGAGAATCTCTCCTCCTATGCTGTATAGGCAAATTAAGGCTGCTCTCCTTAGTTAGGAAAAATTTTCAATATCCATCGTTCCCCAGGAGAGGAATAGCCATCCTGCTCTTCAGCTGCCTTTCATATTCCGCAGCTGGGATTTTATGAGCTCATGCAGCTTAGGGAAATTGCTGCCAGTGTATGCCAAATCTTTTCCTACCACCTTCAAGCTCGCAAGAACTTCTCAGCACGTAAAGTGCTTTATTATATTTTCTATGGTTCCAAGCTAATGTAAAGAACCAAATTTTCTTGGTATATTATCAGCATTGCACCCTTTCATGAATTGCATTGTTTACTTCCAAACTAGACTGTGCTTCATCAGATAAGTCAATGGGGGTCATTTGCAAAGTGTGCCACAGCAGTTTGTCATAACAATAAGTAGCAAGACCCTGTTTTGCAACTTCTAGACTTTTTAAAAACCCATGTGACAATATTTAGTTGCATGGCCGGGGTTGGGACATTGACCCAACAAAGTTACATACTATTACACCTGAAAATAGGCGTAAACGAGGATTAAAACTCCTCCAGTCAGCAGCTAGAGTCGTTTATACTCCAGGCGCACGGACAGTAGGCAATGCGTCTAATTTATGATGAGGCCTCAACCTACAAACACTTCTCCGCAAGCTCAGAAGGGGAAACAATGACCAGCATAAAACCGCAGTCTTTGTAAATTACCCCCAATGTGTTGGTTGCAGTTAATTTGCTTATATTTTATGCACTTATATAGCGCTACTATAGTCCGCAGCTCTTTACAGACATTAGCATCACACTGTCCCCAATGAGGCTCACAATCTAAGTTCCCTATCAGTACGTCTTTGGATTGTGGGAAGACATTGGAGTACCCGGAGGAAACCGGCGGAGAACATCCAAACTCCATGCAGATGTTGTCCTTGGTCGGATTCAAACCCAGGACCCCAGCGCTGCAAAGCACCAGTGCTAACCACTCAGCCACTGTAGTTTGAAGAATTCAATGTTCTATTTGCACATAAGAAATGCCTACACTATGTTGACCTCTTCAGAAAAAGAAATTCTTCCTATTAATCTTTTCCATAAATATATTACCTTTTTTGTATGTTAATTCCTTCTAGCAAACAATGTGGCTAAATTCCTGCTATTTTTCTATAGTGCATTCATCAAAACCCCTTTACCGAACGTGTGCTGCCCGTGATGCCCGTAATACACGGGCACCGACCGTGGGCCAGCCGCATGCAGATCGCGACCCCATTCACTTGAATTGTGTACGCTATCCTTCTGTTCCGCAAAAAGATAAAGTGATTCCGCTAAAAGTTCGAAGTGATTTTGTGGGGTTCCGTTCCATGGTTCCGTTTTGTTCCGCACCGCATCTCCGGATGAATGGGTCTGCATCCGTGATGCAGAATGCACACGGCCAGTGCTCCGTGTATTGCGGACCCGCCGTATACGGGCCACAATCTGGCCACAGGCAGCGTACGGTTGTGTGCAAGTGGCCTTATCCCCATTTTATATATCACAAAATGTGGAAAATCTACACACAATACCCCATAGTAAAAAATAAAATTAGGCTTGTAGAGAGCACGAGAGAGAGATTTGTATCTGAAACAAATTTTAGTAAATTCTGCTCACCTCTAGTTGTTTTCAGTAAATATGCTAAAATTCACCCCAACTGCCCCCTTTACAAAGATTTGGGACAAAAAACAAAAAAAAAGTCATGAGCAGTGCTGATAGCACCACTACACGCTGCTTCCCCCTGGCTGGATTAGATACTGGTGCCCTTCTCAGGTCTGCATTTATTCCTATGGCACAGGCTGCAGCACCAGTTTAGCAGCGAGTAGTTCTTTCTGGGTCTCAGCTCTTTTGCTATGCCCCTGCTTCTGATGCGTTCATCAAGGTCTGTAATATAAACTCAGACAATTCCCTGAGGGTGCAGGCCCCCGTCGCAGCTGTACTGCATTTTTAGTGGAGCACAATAATGCACAAAGAAACACATGCGTTTTTGGAAACCACAGACCTGCATTTGTGGTGAGTTTTCTTCCAGCAAAGGGAAAACATACACAAAACTGAATAACATTAATTACAAAATAGTTACATTAATGTCATTTTTCTGCTGGGTGTTTTCATTTGCTGAAAGAAAACGCATCATAACTACAGGTATTTTGTTGCGAAAACCATATGCCTTTTTTTTTTTTTTTACCTGCATGTGTTTTATGCATTTTTTTTGCTTCACCAAAAACACAGCACAGCCGCTATATGTGCCAAGACCCAGAGGCGCTTCCACATGTTGCAGTTTTGCTGAGTTTTTAGTGCGGCAAAAGAATGCACACAAAAAAAGCGTTTTGTTTTTGCAGCCACATACCTGCATTTATGGTGCATTTTCTTCCAGCAAGGGAGTACGTACAGTAGGTAAATTCAGTTTTGCTGTGTCTTTTCCCTTTGCTGGAGGAAAACTGCTGCTGCAAAAACCACATGTGTTTTTTTGGCAAGCCTTTTTGCTGCACCAAAAATGCACCCAACCAGGACATGTGCTAGCACCCATAGAGGCTTTTTACACGCACTTATTGCTCCATGTGAAGGATCTGCTTTGCGCAATTTTAATAATTGCTTTTGAACGGACAGCAAACATTTATATGGGTTGATTATGGTGTGAATTTCTCACCATCATTGTTCAGATCATTGGCTGATCTCTCCACTAGCATTCACCCTCAAAGATATTGTCCAGGTAGGTGGACGTCAAAAGTCCCTAGCTGGTTCCTTGTTCTTAAGATGTGCCAACAAATTGCAACTATCCACCTATCCTAGTACCACCCAGAAGACATTCAGCATCTGCGCTCCATGGCCTCCATGTTTGTTTATTTCTTTGATTTAATATCTTTACTACTCGGAAACGTCAGCTTTATTTCAAAATATAGACTTATGTTATTCAAGAGGAACATCTTCAGATTTTAAAATGTTGTCGAACTTGGTCCAAGCATTGGTCTAATATGTGAGATCCCTGAGAGTAATCCTGATGACTTACTTACGAATGTCGGATTCCATTTCTGCCAACTTCTTGTCTTCGGTCCAGTTGTACAGAGCATTCGGAAAGTCTTCAGACCCTTTCATTTTTTTTCACATTGCTCTGCACACCGTACCCCTTAATGACAAAGTAAAAACAGAATGCTTGAAATTTTTGCTAATATATTGAAAAGAAAAAACTAAAATATTGCATAAGTATTCAGACTCAGTGCTCAATACTTAAAACACCTTTAGCAGTGATTACATAGTTCAGTAATTCACATTTGCATTTATGGAAATAAAAGTTATTATAAGGATTTTGTGCTTTATTTTCTTTTTTGTACTTACTGCTATTTTTTGAACACTACCGTACATCAGTTTTAGACCCACTCAGAAGAGCCCACAACCTGACAGACGCATGGCTAAAGACAATGTTTTTCAGTGTAATTGATAATAATTTATTGCGGCTCTAATTGTCAGTTTAACCCTTTCTGGACCTCTGCTGTAGATGTACGGTGGAAGTCTTTAAAGTTAGCGGCTGCTCGCGAGTACTGCAGGCGCCATAACCACTGGGTTTCTGCTGTTTTACACAGCAGAGGCCATGGGGTAATGTCTACAATCGGTGTAACCCATTAACTCCTTAGTGACCATCCATAGGTGTTTTTACAGTGGTCACTAAGGGGCCTTAGGCTAAGCGCTGCACGGGTCCCTTGTGCAGCGGGGAGTCGGGACCGGCAGGATCCGGGCTGTTAAACACTTTACTTGCCACGGGCAATGGTGCCTGCTGCATGTAAAGTGCTGACAGAGAGAGCGGACTACCTCTGTCTCCAATCGGCACCTCGCAAATATGAACGTGGGTTGCCGATGTGTGTGAAGGCTGCCTGGGGTCTGATGTAGGCCTTGAGTAATTTCCAGCAGGCTGCGCTTCTCTGGCGCAGCCTGCTGGTTAATATTAGAATAGCATTGCCATTAAAATGCAATGCAATAAAGGGTAGTGCATTGCATTTTAAAAGCAATCAAAAAGCTGTCTGTTATAGTCCCCTTGTGGGACTATTAAGTGGTAAAAAAAAAGTAATAAAAAAACTCATTTCTTCAATAAAAAAATCCCATTAAAAAAATTAAGCTTTTTTTTCTATTGAAAATACGCTTTTCAATGAAAAAAAATTGGAAAAAAAAATCTTCCCTATATGTTTGATATTGCCATGTCCATAATGACCCGGACTACGTAAATATCATGTAAATTATCCCCTATGGTGAACGCCGTAAAAGAAAAAAAAAAGGCAGAATTGCTAATTTATTCTTAGTTGCCACCAAAAAAACTTAATAGCAAGTGATCAAAAAGCGCCATTTACTCCAAAATGATACCAATGAAAAGAACAAGTCGTTCTGCAAAAATCACGCCCTCACACAACTCCATAGAAAGAAAAAGAAAAAAGTTATGGATCTTGGGAAGTGGCAATGCAAAAAAAAAAAATTCATGCAGATTTTTGTAACGTGCCTTCAAAACGCATTAAAATGTTTCGCACTCACACGGAAAAATTGTGCATTTTCCCACGACGCACCCGCATCTTATCCGGCCCAAATCCATGACGCCTGTGTGAAAGAGGCCTAAGGGGTTAAACTGTGGTGGAACAGCGTTTTTTTCCAATTCCACCCCATTTGGAATTTTTTTTCCAGCCTCCCACTAATTGTATTACATTGTACTATTGCATGCAATAGTAAATGTTGCCATTAAAACCTACAGCTTGTTCCATAAAAAAAACAAGCTCTCATGTGGCTATGTGAATGGAAAAATAAAAACAAAGTTATGGCTTGGAGAAGGCAAGGAGAGAAAAATTAAAACGCTAAATGGAAAATTGCGGAGTCCTCAAGGGGTTAAGGGTAGCCTTGAGTCAGATCTCACCTCTGATACTGATCATGTTTATTGTACAGTTGCAATGGAGTGTATACAATCGGCTATTTTGCAGCTGGGGCATATACTGTACAATGACGAATTTTGTGTGTTTCCACCCATTCTGCTGTTGCCTATGATTCCTTTGGTCGGGGGCAGGGTGAGGTTTACATCTACATGCTCTTTTGGGATTTACATTGCTTTTAACAAAGGTATTTACAAGTATTATTTTGTTTTAACTAATAATATTTTATGGAGGAAATCTACATTCTGCAAGCCAGCATTCGTCCCCAGAAATATTGTCTCACAGCATCATTTAAGGAGGTAATTGCTAAAAATGATTTTATAAATAACTGGCAAAAAAAAGATGAATATTGACAATGCATATTACAAACCATTATTAAACGCTATGTACATCTTCTGGGGACAATTTTTTTTTTACGATTGCATTTTACTCATTTTGGTCTAAAATCATTTTTTCAATTGTTTTTATTATATAGTATATAAATGTTTTTCTAGCTGTGTGAATCGTACTTTTTACTTTCACTTTGTGCTGGCCATCTAATAAACCTTATCTCTAAAATTACTAAAAGGTCATAAACACTTATTTAAGCCACATTCTCATCAGTAAGATAAGAATTGAGCTGTAATGAGTGTTTATAAGGTCAGAGATAAGGAGCCGTCAGTTGAGCTGCGTAACAGAATAGAGTGAAAATTCAGATCCTGCTACCAGTAACATAGTACATAAGGCCGAAAAAAGCCCTCCGTCCATCCAGTTTGGCCTGTTATCCTGCAAGTTGATCCAGAGGAAGGCAAAAAAAAAACTGTGATGTAGAAGCCAATTTACCCCACTAAGGGGAAAATAATTCCTTCCCGACTCCAATCAGGCAATCAGAATAACTCCCTGGATCAACGATCCCTCTCTAGTAGCTATAGCCTGTAATATTATTACACTCCAGAAATACATCCAGGCCCCTCGTGAATTCCTATATTGTACTCACCATCACCACCTCCTCAGGCAGAGAGTTCCATATGCAAACAACAAATCCAGAACACCCTGTATGTCGTATTCCCAGCGCACGGATCCAACCAGGTAGGTCTTGTGTTAGCAGTAAAAAAAGGAAACTTGATCCAGCACTTGTGGGATAGTTGCTCCAGCTTTATTAATTAAAATTGATCACATACAGTGGACCCCACCCCTCTGCACACTGGTAACCCTTTACTTCACATGTTTTGACCACTTCTTGGTCTTAATCATAACGCAACAATCCCTCTCTAGTAGCTATATCCTGTAATATTATTACACTCCAGAAATACATCCAGGCCCCTCTTGAATTCCTTTATTGTACTCACCATCACCACCTCCTCAGGCAGAGAGTTCCATAGTCTCACTGCTCTTACCGTAAAGAATCCTCTTCTATGTTTGTGTACAAACCTTCGTTCCTCCAGACGCAGAGGATGTCCCCTCGTCACAGTCCTGGGGATAAATAGCTGATGGGATAGATCTCTGTACTGACCCCTGATATATTTATACATAGTAATCAGATCTCCCCTCAGTCGTCTTTTTTCTAAAGTGAATAACCCTATTTTTGATCATCTTTCAGGGTACTGTAGTTGCCCCATTCCAGTTATTACTTTAGATGCCCTCCTCTGGACCTTCTCCAGCTCTGCTATGTCTGCCTTGCTCACAGGAGCCCAGAACTGTACACAGTCCTCCATGTGTGGTCTGACTAGCGATTTGTAAAGTGGTAGGACTATGTTCTCATCACGGGCTTCTATGCCCCTTCTGATGCAACCCATTATCTTATTGGCCTTGGCAGCAGCTGCCTGACAATGGTTTCTACAGCTTAGTTTGCTGTTCACTAAAATTCCTAGATCCTTTTCCATGTCAGCGTTCCTCCCCCAGCAAGTCCGCATCGCAACTGTAAGGGTTACATAGCATCATAAATCAATATAATGCTATGTGACCCCCGTCAGCACTGGGAGGTCAGGCAGCGAACTGCGTTGCAGACTCGCTGCGGGAGGAACGCTCCTCTGCAAGGGGCCTTAGTGTCATCTGCAAAAATTTATACTTTACTGTGCAAGCCTTCTACAAGATCATTAATAAATATATTGAAGAGAATAGGTCCCTGCACTGACCCCTGAGGTACCCCACTAGCGACAGTGACCCAATAAATAAACTAAAGACTGCATAAAGACCGCGGTTTAATTTTTTTTTTAATAAAGACCAATTGAAAAATGATTTTTAGCTCAAAATGAGTACAATGCAATAACAAAATAATGCCCCCATAGAATTTAAGTGCTGAATAATTCCTTTTAACTTTAAGCAGTGTCCTTGTTTATTACTATTAATATTTTCACTCTATTTTCAGCCAGAATCCTTGCTGTGGCCGACCCCTTGGCCCTCCCCTGGGTCCATCAGTCCTTTGCTGTTTTTTCTTATCTGCTGCTTACTCTAGTATTTAATTATGCTGCTCTATAAGATATTCTTTAATAAAAATTTTGCTTAGATATTTGCCCTGTGTATCACAGTCTGCTGTTTCAGATATTTCTTATGATATCATCTTCAATAAATTACTAATTTAGTAAAATATCTATGTGTGGTCTGTTTGGTTTAGTGTTTCTCAAATATGCAGCATTCTTCATTGTGTGTTGGCTTGTGGGGGTCTCTGCTTCTCTGCTCCATGAACAGCTTATAGAATCAGAGCGGGGGTGAACAGCACAATGCACTATGCATTTGGTAGTGCAAGGTTTAGCAAAATGAGCCACTGTTAGGCCCCTTTCACACGAGTGAGTATTCCGTGTGGGTGCAATGAGTCATGCCAACGCATTGCGCCCGCACAGAATCTAGACCCATTTATTTCAATGGGGCTGTGTACATGAGCGTTGGTTTTCACGCATCACTATATTCTGCTATTTTCACACAACGCTGGCCCCATAGAAGTGAATGGAGCTGTGTGAAAATCGCATCCGCAAGCAAGTGCGGATGAGATGCGTTTATCACAGATGGTTGCTAAGAGACGTTGCTTGTAAACATTCAGTTTTTCATCACGTGCATGCAAAACGCATTAAATCGCATTGCACCCGCGCTATAAAAACTGAACAACTGAACGTGATCGCAAACAAAACTGAATGGACTTGCTTGCGAAATCGCGCAGTTTTCACTGAACGCATCCGGACCTAATCCGGACATGCTCGTCTGAAAGGGGCCTTAATCCACAGACTGACATGGTTGGAGAAGATAATGAATCATGTTCTTTACAAAGAGAATAGGCCACTGATGTTGTAAAACAAATGACAGGCTCCTTGATTTTGACTCCTTCAGAAATATTGTATATTGATAAAGGAGTTTTCCGTCATCAATATAGGTCATCAATATCTGATTTGCAGAGATCACATTCCTGGCATCCCTGATGATTTGTTTTAATAGGCTGCAGCGTTGCAGTGATCTCAGCGGGCTTTATCTAGGCCATTGACGTCACTTTAATTTCTCTGGAATCCTAGGCACAGTTCTGTCCCCTTCAAGGGAATGTGGTCGAGCTCAAAATTGAAGTATGGCCACAGTGCAATGGATGGCGCTGGGCTTCATAAGTTGAGAGGAGGACATATAACTCCTCACAAAGCAGCAGCCTCCTGAAACAGATGATTGCAGGAGTTCCAGATGTCAGACCACTGTCAAATTAATATGGTTGACCTTTCCTGAGACTAGGTAATCCTGAACAGAATCATCGTAAACCCCATTAATGTGTTTTGTGCCAAATGTTGATCATTCAATTAAACCTGCACTGAGCAAGCACCGAGACCAGAGCATGTAGCGCAGTCTTGGAGCAAGCACTGAGACTAGGAGAGCAAGCACAGACACCAAAAAGAAACGGCTAGAGGCGATGCTAAACATTGCCAATCCAGGGCTGAGGGTGGCGAAGAAGGAATCTTATTCCCTTCTTTTATAATCTTCTCCTTGATATGCATTATAAAAGGTGTGTGGTAGGCTCTTCTTTATTATCTTAGAGTTCTTTTGGGTTGTAGGATTCTTATACATTTTTGCCAAGCTGTTAGGACTGGGGTCTGTGCCCACCTCTGCTCTTCTCCTACTGGTGGGCATGGCTGCCGCCTTACTCACCCACTCAATGTCTCTGGCGGCTCGGTCCCGCAGGCGTCGCTCTCTCCCTGCCCGGCTCTAGGTTGAGGCCTGCTGGAAATGCCTCTCTCCTTGCCCAAAGGGTACATGCGTGCGCTTTCTTTGGCTCTTACAGGGTCAGCACATGGACCCTAATCTTCCAATAGCTGGTTACCCTGAGGTACAATATGCACCTTCCCTTGTGGGAGGGTACCTGAGCAATAAGTTCTATTCCACTAGTTTCCTGCAAATGTGTGCCGTTTCTTTGTCTATTCCATGTACTGACTTCTGCCTGACTTCTAAAAATTGACTCTTCGCTGCCTGACCTTACCCTTGCCTGATTTTTGTTCTGATACTGAGTTGTCTGTCCTGACCTATAATTGTTTATCGGATTGTACGTACCATGCCTACCCTGACCGCAGCCTGTCCCTGAATAAAGCTTGGCCTGGTGTCTCTTGTGTCCGATGGGTCAGCAATCACAGAGACTACTCTAAGAGCTAGTTCCCTTGCAGCAGAGTCCCCTTAGATAATGCCCTTAAGAGTAGCCTAAGTAAGATATGTTCAAGTGACACAGAGGATCCACATCTGCTATGTTATTATGTTATACAGGTGATCTTCCTGGCATATGTGCCAACAGTATGCCACAAACAATGTATGAATGTTAGCACCCTCCTTATTTGACATACTGTATATATTTGTTCTTCTAATGTTTGGTCGGAATATAGTTACTTTCACACTGGCGTTAAGCTTTTCTGGCAGGCTGTTCCGACAGGGGAACAGCCTGTCGGATCCGTACTACTGCTTGCACATGTGTGCTACCGGAAGTCCACCCTGCCCTATTCACTATAATGGGGACCGGCCAGAGAACCGGCCGCAGCACAGCAAACATGCAGAGAGATGGCTGGACAAAAAATGCTGTACTCATGGTCCTTAGAAACAATGGTCATGAGGGGACCTTATTGACTTCTATGGGATGGTTTTTCAGGCAGGCTTTGTGACCTGTGTAGAGGTCATTGTACAAGGAAGAAATAGATAGGCTTTGGCAATAACCTATTGTGAATGGAGGATCCTGTCTTATCTATACACAGAGGTGATATCTCCTTATCATTAGGCTCCATTCACACGTCTGCAAAATGGGTCCGCATCTGTTCTGCAATTTTGCAGAACGGGTGCAGACCTACTCATTTTTAATGGGGCCGGAATGTGCTGTCCACATTTGCAGATCCGCATCCGCATTTGCGGATCTGCACTTCCGAAACCGTGCTTCCGTTTCAGCAAAAAAAATAGAGCATGTCCTATTCTTGTCCGCAATTACGGACAAGATTAGGCATTTTCTATTATAGTGCCAGCGATGTGCGGTTCGAAAATTGCGGAATGCACATTGCCGGTGTCTGTGTTTTGCGGATCCACAAAACACTTACGGATGTGTGAATGGACCCTTACAGGCAGGTTTAGAATAATATATAACTGCAGTAAAGTTATCTGTATAGACCAAGAAGTAGCACCTATTATTAGGCTTAGTGGCCACTGAGAAAACGGCAGGAATTTATGTTTTTTCTTTAAATATAGATATTGACATAAAAAAATCATCAAAAATGATTTAAAAATATGTTAAACTTAAAACTGTGATTTAAACAATTGGCCCTTTTCGGATGTCATATTCCCTTTAAGTATTAAATGAGTTAATGTTTTTTCATGAAATGGTAAAATATCTCACTTTCAACATCTGATATGTGTTCTATGTTCTATTGTGAATAAAATAGGGGTCTATGAGATTTGCGAATCATTGTATTGCTATTATTTAAATGTATTTACATTTTACAACTTTTTTGGAATTGGAGTTGTATATTAAGCCCTAGGGAATGTCTCGTATCAAGTTTTAAAATCCATAGTGCCACCCCATTTAAAAGTAGTCTGTGCAAATCACCCCCTGTGATTGGGTTACAACTTACAATCAATCTTAACAGATATCACTCGAAGTACATTGGTATACAAAATACAAAAGAAATAAAAGTGCAGAAGTTGTCACGATTTCTCCAGTGACAGAGGTTAGAAGATCTGAGAGACTGGCTGCACGCAAGGTTATCTGACAGCCTCTCGGTTTTCACTTGTTGCAGTGTTGTTGTTGTTGGTAATGACCACACCTCTTGTCTCAGGTGTAGCTTGTGGTCATTACTGCTCCTCTATTTAGTCTGGACTCATACTTCTTACCGTGCAGTTGATATTATCTGCCTGGAGTTGGAAGAGCTGGTGTGTGGTTATTATCTGAGTTCCTGCTCATCCATTTTCTACTGAAGATAAGTTTACTTCTCTTTGTATATTTGTTGTTCCCATTTGCTCATTGTTTACTAGACCTTAGGGAGACGCTGGTTCGTTCATCTGGGAAGGAACCAGTAGTCTCAGACTCTGTCACTACTGCTAGGGCTATTCAGGGTTACTAGGGCCTAGGTTTACGGTGTATGAATATTCCCACCTTCGGAGTCTATTCATACTGACAGGAGTCAAGGCTAGGTTTAGGGTTTTCTAGGTTGTTACCTTTTCCCTTTTCCCTAACCTTGAGGCCTAGTTCCTGGTCATTTTCCTTCTGTTGTCATTCAGGTGTTCCTCCCCTCCCCCTACATTGTGACAATATCAACCACCAAAAAAACACCATTTTGTTTATGTCAGAGCAGCGATGGATACTATTTCTGCACTGTTCGGACAACTGTAGGGGCTGTCTTTGGAGGTAGCTGACCTCCGCTCAACCTTATCACAGATCCAGAGACCACATGCAGCTGGTTCCAGCAGCAGGAATCAGGCCTGTCCTGAACCTAAGGTTGCACTCCCGGATAGATTTTCAGGGGGAAGTGGCAACTTTATTCGGTTCAGGGAGTCGTGCAAATTCTATTTTAGACTACGTCCTAACTCTTCTGGGGACAAGAGTTATAGAGTGGGTATAATCATTTTGTTACTTAAAGGTAACGCTCAGTCTTGGGCTTTTTCATTGCCAACCGGATCACAGTCTCTCCGATCTGTTGATTAATTTTTCATAGCTCTAGGTCTTATCTACGATGACCCAGATCAGATCTCCCTGGCCAAGATGAAGTTGCGTGGCAGGGAAAGCATTCTGCGGAGAGCTATTGCTCTGAATTTAGGAGATGGGCTATGGATATGGAGTGGAATGATCCAGCTCTCCGTAGTCAATTATGTCAAGAGTTGTCCAAGAGCCTGAAGGATGCTTTGGCGTTTCATGAATATCCTGAGTCATTGGAGGCACCATGTCCCTTGCTGTACGTATTGATAGATGCCTGAGGGAGAGATCTAAGGTTCCTTACTCTCAGGACGTACTATCATGCAAGGTGGCGACCTACTCTGACACTTTGAAGAGAGACACTTGAGTTTATGTCTAGTGATGAACCAATGCAGCTGGGGGGGAGCTACCCCTGGACCTGGTGATAAGAACTTTAGGCTTAAGAAGAGACTCTCCTTTTTCTGTGGAAAAAGGGGTCATTTTGTTAACGTATGTCCTTATGTTCAGCGTCAAGGTGAAAAAGAAAAAAATGTTTAATCCTCATCTCACTCTTGGTGGTATGGTTGGAGAATCTGAGAATTTACTTTTGTCATTTACCGGTAGTACCCGATTTCTCCTGTCTGCCGAGGTGGCACTAGATTCCAAAACTGTGGGAATTGAAGTTTTTATTGACAGTGAGCAGGGGTTAACCTAGTTGATGGTCATTCGTCCATATGCATGGGTTTACTACAAGCGCATTAGACAAAAATATTTTGGTATTTGCAATTGATTCCACTCCACTCACACAGAAATGTTTGTCACAAATGGTGCAGAACACCTGTTTAAAAGTGGGTGATTTTCATCAAGAATTCATTTTGTGTTTTGTGCTGGAGGGTCTGCCTGCTCCCTTGCTGCTAAGTTTACCATGGTTAAGCAAACATAATCCTACCATCGATTGGCAAGCGAGACAGATTCTTGATTGGAGTGATTATTGCATAGACAACTGTCTTAGGGTACTTTAGCAATAAAGTTTTCCGGTATTGAGTTCCGCCACAGGGACTCAATACCTGGAGAAAAATGCTTCAGTTTTATCCTAATGCATTCTGAATGGAAAGCATTCCATTCAGTATGCATCAGGATGTCTTCAGTTCAGTCCCTCTTAGGCCCCTTTCACACGGGCGAGTTTTCCATGCGGGTGCGATCCGTGCGGCGAACGTATGGCACCCGCACTAAATCCTGACCCATTCATTTCTATGGGGCTGTGCACATGAGCGATGTTTTTAACGCATCACTTGTGCGTTCAGTTGAAATCGCAGCATGCTCTATATTTTCCGATTTTGACGTGAGGCAGGCCCCATAGAAGTGAATGGGGTGTGTGAAAATCGGATGGCATCCGCAAGCAAGTACGGATGCCGTGCGATTTGCACGCATGGTTGCTAGGAGACCATCGGGATGGAGACCCGATCATTATTATTTTCCCTTATAACATGGTTATAAGGGAAAATAATAGCATTCTGAATACAGAATGCATAGTAAACCAGCGCTAAAGGGGTTAAAAAAAAATTAAAAAAAAATTAACTCACCTTAGTCCACTTGCTCGCGAAGCTGGCATCTCCTTGTGTCTCCGCTGCTGGACAGGACCTGGGGTGAGCTACTCCATTAAATAGAGCTTAAGGACCTTCGATGACGTCACTCCGGTCATCACATGATCTTTTACCATGGTGAATCACCATGGTAAAAGATCATGTGACGTACCATGTGATGACCGGAGTGACGTCATCGAAGGTCCTTAACCTGTATTTAATGGAGCAGCTCACCCCAGGTCCTGTTCATCAGCAGCGGAGACACTAGGAGATGCCAGCTTCGCGAGCAAGTGGACTAAGGTGAGTTAAATTTTTTTTTTTTTTTTTTTTAACCCCTCTAGCGCTGGTTTACTATGCATTCTGTATTCAGAATGCTATTATTTTCCCTTATAACCATGTTATAAGGGAAAATAATACAATCTTCAGAACATCAATCCCAAGCCCGAACTTCTATGAAGAAGTTCGGGTTTGGGTACCAAACATGCGCGATTTTTCTCACGCGAGTGCAACGCATGACAATGTTTTGCACTTGCGCAGAAAAAATCGCGCATTTTCCCGCAACACACCTGGCTCTTATCCGGGCAAAAAAACTCAAGCCCGTGTGAAAGAGGCCTTACAGTATTTGGCTGGAGAAAATACTGCAGCATGCTGCGGTATTTTCTCCGTCCAAAATTCCAGAACACTTGCTGGAGTGCCGGATTCCCATTTAAATGTATTAATGCCAGTACCAAGTGTTCCGGAAAACCGGATCCGGATTTTTGTTCTGCGTATGCGCAGACCTTTAAAAAAATTTAAAAGAAATAAATACCAGATCCGTTTTTCTGGGTGACACCAGAGAGACAGATCCAGTATTTCAATGCATTTGTCAGCTGGATCTGCATCCCGATCCGGAAACAAATGCTATCTGTTTGCATACGGATTTCCGTCTCCGGCAGGCAGTTTGGGAAACGAAACTGCCTGCCGGAATCCTCTAACGCAAATGTGAAAGTACCCTTAGCACATCGCTTTCTGTTGTAACCACTAAAGTTATACCTTCTTTTATTTCTGATTTTTCTGATATATTCTCTGAGACCAGGTTGCCCAAGTCTTGGTTGTATAATCTTTCTGAACACGAAAGAGCAGCCATGCGAGTTTGGCTAAAGGTCATATTAGACCATCCAAATCCCCAGTGGATGCAGGGTTCTTCTTTGTTAAGAAAAAAGACGGAACTCTTAGGCCATGTTTGGACTTCCATGAGCTTAATCACATGACTGTCCATGATCCTTATCCCCTTCTGTTGATCCCGGATTTGTTCAATCAGATTGTCGGTGCCAAGGTGTTTTCTAAGTTGGATTTCAAGGGGGCATACACAGTAATCTGGTGAGGATCAAGGAGGGGGGCGAATGGAAGATGGCCTTTAATACCCCTGAAGGTCCTTTTGAGAATATGGTCATGCCTTTTGGGTTAACCAATGCTCCTGCGGTTTTTCAACATTTCATCAATGACATTTTTCATCATCTGGAGGGGCAGTTTTGTTGGGGTGTATCTGTATGATATTCTAATTTATTCTACTGACATGGAGACACATCAGGATCACGTGAGACAAGTGTTACAGATCCTAAGAGAGAATAAACTGTATGCTAAGATGGAGAAGTATGTATTTACAGTTCTGGAAGTACAATTCCTGGGTTACCTACTCTCATCTTCAGGCTTTCGTATGGATCCTAAAAAGGTTCATGCTGTGTTGGACTGGGATCGACCCGAAAATCTGAAAGCGATTATGCAAATATTTGGGGTTCACCAACTACTACCATAAATTTATTTTGAACTACTCGACTGTTTTTAAACCTTTAACGGAAATTACTAGGAAAGGTTCGGATATCTCAGTCTGGTCTGATGTGGCATTACAAGTCTTTTCAGCTATGAAGCAATGTTTTGCTTCTGCTCCTATACTAGTGCAACCTGATGTGTCACACCCATTTATTGTGGAAGTTGACACATCTGAGGTAGGGGTAGGAGCAGTCTTGTCGCAGGGTCCTTTACCTAGTAAATGGCGCCAATGTGCTTTTATCTCTAAGAAGCTCTCAACTGCTGAAAAAATTAAGACGTGGGTAATAAAGAGTTGCTGGCCATTAAGTTGGCTTTTGAGGAATGGCGTCATTGGTTGGATGGAGCGATTCATCCTATTATGGTAATCACCAATCACAAAAATCTGGCTTACCTGGAGTCGGCTAAACATCTGAACCCAGGGTAGGCCAGATGGTCGTTGTTTTTTACCAGATTTAATTTTGTTGTCACCTATTGTTGGGGTTAAGAACGTCAAGGCGGATGCTTTGTCGCTTAGCTTTCCTGTGGGGGGGGGGGGTAATTCGGAAGATCCTGGTTCGATGTTGGCTGAAGGGGGAGTAATATCCGCCCTTTATCCAGATCTTGAGGCCCAGGTAGATGCACCGGATTTCTGTCCTCCGGGGAAGTTGTTTGTTCCTTCTGAATTACGGCACAAGGTGTTCAAGGAACATCACTGTACAGTTCTTACAGAACACCCTGGGAGCAGAGCCACAGTCGATCTCATTTCTCATAGATTTTGGTGGCCGGGGTTGCGTAAAAGTGTTGAAGGCTATGTGTCAGCTTATGGTACTTGTGCACGTGCTAAGGTGACACATATTCGGCCTTCAGGATCTCTACTTACGTTGTCCATCCCCTCCCGACCTTGGACTCATTTATCCATGGACTTTATCACAGATTTGCCGAATTCATCAGGAAAAACTGTGATTCTGGTGGTTGTTGATCGCTTTAGCAAGATGTCGCACTTTATAGCATTATCAGGTCTACCTAATACTGAAACTCTCGCACAAGTGTTTGTTGATAACATCGTGAAGCTACATGGTATCCCCTCTGATGTGGTGTCTGTTAGGGGAACTCAGTTTGTTTCCAGATTCTGGAAGGCGTTCTGTACTCAACTGGCCGTACAATTGTCCTTCTCCTCGGCCTTTCATCCTCACTCAAACGGACAGACTGACTGTACTAACCAGAATCTGGAGACTTATTTGAGATGTTTTTTCTCAGAGAATCAGGAGGAGTGGTCTTCAATTCTGTCTTTTGCCAGAGTTTGCCATAAATAACCGTAGGCAGGAGTCCACCGCTAAATTGGCATTTTTGGGGGCATATGGGTTCCATCTGCATTTTCTGGTGCTGAGACTACTGGTATACCTGAAGATGATAGATTTTCCTCTTCTTTGTCATCTATTTGGTGGAAAATTGTAAATTGTTTAATTTAACAAGTATAAATGTATTACTGACAAGAGATGTATGAGTGGTCCGGACCTGAGAGTGGGAGTTTCTGTTTGGCTATCCGCAAGAAAAATTTATTTGAAGGTACCTTCTTGGAAGTTGGGTCCAAGGTTTATTGGTCCTGTAAGAAAGTACCTGGAATTATCCTGGATGGAAGGTATGTGTCACCGAGGTTCCTGGCCTCGGTGAAGTAAGAGCCAGTATTTCATGTGTCAGCAGCAGCTATTGCTAATTGACACCTTGAGATTTAGCATGGCTGTCATAGCTGATCCGGGGCGGCTCTTACTGGGAGTAGTCAAAGTGCTGCGTTTTGTGATACACCTTATCTGCATTTTGTTATACACCAATGTGTGAATAAACACCACTGTGTGATTCAAGAACCGTGTACTTTGCCTCTATACTGCACCCGCTAATCCTAATTACCAGAGAGAATCCCCACAGTCCATATAAGATCTCTGCCATTATTAACCTGGTAGGCTTCATAATTCATAATGTTTTCCACAATTCATTGCAGAAGAGATGTCGAACCTGCTGAACCGTCCTCCTTGCCTCCCGTTCCTGTCATGGTGGATGATAATCTTGAATTACAGATCGCCAGGATAGTGGACTCATGAATACTCCATAGATCCCTTTATTATCTTGTGCACTGGAGGGGTTATGGTCCAGAGGAGAGAATGTGGGTTCCAATGGCCGATGTCAATGCTAATCGCCTTGTGAAACCCTTTCACAGGTCTAATCCGGATAAGGTCGGTCCTGGGTGTCCGGAGGTCACCCGTAGAAGTGGGGGTACTGTCACGATCCCTCCCGTGACAGAGGTTAGAAGATCTGAGAGACGGGCTGCACGTGAGGTTATCTGACAGCCTCGCAGTTTCTCTTTGTATTTTGTTGTTCCCATTTGCTTGTTGTTTACTAGACCTCAGGGAGATGCTGGTTCATTCAGCTGGGAAGGAACCAGTAGTCTCAGACCCTGTCACTACTCCTAGAGATATTCAGGGTTACTAGGGCCGAGGTTTCCGGTGTATGAATATTATGAGTAGTCAAAGTGCTAGGTGGGTAACTTCTCCCCAGGTTCCAGGCTGGGTTTTGCCAGGCATAAAAACCAGCCAGCACTGCTAGGTGTGGTAGATTTACCTCCCTCTGACAGTGGAGCACAGGAGTCTGTGTTTTGTGAACTGAGGGCTGTGCTGGGATTTGAGGTTTGAGCAGGGCTGGAGGACTCAGGCTCCTGTAAAGGTGAACAGGCCGCCTATGAACTTCATGAGGCTGAACTGCTAACAGGGTGTGAATTAACTCCCAGGAGAAAAGGTGACTTTTATTGTTTATGGACTTTCCTTGTGTGTGAACAAACACCAAGCCACCTGCGTTTTGTGATACACCTTATCTGCATTTTGTTATACACCAATGTGTGAATGAACACCGCAGTTTGATTCAAGAACCGTGTACTTTGCCTCTATACTGCACCCGCTAATCCTAACTAGCAGAAAGACTCCCCACAGTCCATATAAGATCTCTGCCATTATTAACCCGGTAGGCTTCATAATTCATAATGTTTTCCACAATTCATTGCAGAAGAGATGACGAACCTGCTTAACCATCCTCCTTGCCTGTCATGGTGGATGATAATATTGAATTCCAGATCGCCAGGATAGTGGACTCACGATTTCTCCATAGATCCCTATATTATCTTGTGCACTGGAAGGGTTACAGTCCAGAGGAGAGAATGTGGGTTCCAGTGGCTGACGTCAATGCTAATCGCCTTGTGAAACCCTTTCACAGGTCTAATCCGGATAAGATCGGTCCTGGGTGTCCGGAGGTCACCCGTAGAAGTGGGGATACTGTCACGATCCCTCCCGTGACAGAGTTTAAAAGATCTGAGAGATGGGCTGCACGTGAGGTTATCTGACAGCCTCGCAGTTTCTCTTTGTATTTTGTTGTTCCCATTTGCTCGTTGTTTACTAGACCTCAGGGAGATGCTGGTTCATTCATCTGGGAAGGAACCGGTAGTCTCAGACCCTGTCACTACTCCTAGAGATATTCAGGGTTACTAGGGCCTAGGTTTCCGGTGTATGAATATTCCCACCTTTGTGATCTATTCATACTGATGGGAGTCAGGGCTAGGTTTAGGGTTTCCTAAGTTGTTACCCTTTCCCTTTCCTAGCCTTGAGACCTAGTTCCTGGTCATTTTCCTTCTGTTGTTATTCTGGTGTTCCTCCCCTCCCCCTACATTGTGACAGAAGTGCTTCTGATTCATATGGCAACCTTACTAAACAAGAACTTTCTCAATAAAGGATGACGCAAACTATGTGAACCCACCACTCACAGTACGTTACTGGCACATATTCCTTCCTAGTTTCTTTGATAATGATCCGCCCCAAAACTCCAGTTTTCAGAGATCATCAAAATGAACAAACAAGCATGGAGAGCATGCAGGGCATAGTATAAACTATAGGAGTGAATTGATTCTAAATTAATTGGATTTGTTATGAATTCCACAAAAATTTTAAGATATTAGATTCATTTCAGAAGATTTGTGTAAAAACGGTGTCCAGCGCAATTCTACTGTGAATATTGTCAGGGAAAACCATGAGGGAGAAAGAGGATGGAGGATCATATGACACTGGAAGGAAGTCTGGGGAGGGCATGACCTCATTTGCTCAGAGGCTGACAGACAGCCTGGATCAGCTAATGAGGGAAAGTGGGCAGGCAGCTCCTTATGCTAAGACAAAAGAATCATCATTCTGTCTTCAGCTTGTGACCTCGAAGGGTGTTATGTGGCAGTGTCTGACAAAAAGCTATTACAGAGACAAGCCACTAATGTAGTGTGATAGGGACACTATAAGCAGAGCATAAGGAAAGAATGACAAGATATAATCGGGTAGGTTTTAGAGAATTTGATCAGGGAAAGCTTTGTGGAATTGAGGGCCTGGTCACACGCAGTGTTGCTTCTCATCCTACATCAAATCTGGGCGATATGAAAACATAACATAGGAGTGCGGTTCACCATGACACCCCATTGACTTGTAGGCTGGCTGCTGATTTGATTGCTGGCTGTTGACTTCTTTGAGTGTGTGTTAACAGTTACCTGTGACTTGTATGATCCTTGTGTTTGGGTATTTTGAAAGGGTTAACATTTCTCTGGTCTGAGTATCTGAACATCAGGTGGTCAGGTGTCCTAATTACTCAGCAGGTTAGTCCTGTGGGAGGTCTGCCTGATGGATCAGTCTTTCTTCTGTCCCCAGGAAAGCTGTGTGCTTGCTAGGGGTCTGCTGGGATCCCGCCAGTGTGGTGATACTTGCTCTTTGTGAGCGGGATTAGTGTGCTGTGCTATTACTTGACCTCTGGATTTGTGTTATTGCCACCCTGCTATCCTGTTCTGATCGTTAACAGTGTGTTTATGACTTTGGCCTTGACTTGTGTGGTAAGCCTGATTGTTCATCAATGTCTAATACATCTTCTGGTTTTTCCTGTTCTGCCCGTGAACACCATGCTTCCAGAGAGAATTCTGATCCGCATGAGTTCCAGCTTTGATTAATTCTGTCTTTGGTCAAGTGTGCTTGTGATCTTGGTTCATGTCTGTTTTTATTTGCTTGGGTTCCTACTGAGTAGCCATGTGTGAACAGGTCCCTACAGTTCTAACTGTGGGTGCTTGGACTAGGATCCTGCACTTAGCCAACATTGGGACTGGGGGCTGACTATTGACAGATCGTCCAAGTATGTAGGGACAGTGGTTGGGTGGAGATTAGATTGGCACTGTTCCCTACCCGAATGTCCAGTTTGATTCTGATTTATGTTTATGTCTTGTAACCATTCTTCAAACAATCATTTTTGCCTAATCTGTGTTCAGAAGTTTTGTCTGCAAACAACTGTGATGCGTTCACTGGTTCCCCTTAATGTCTGAACATGACAATAACCTAACAAGATAATCATGGCATCGGTCAAAGAGCAAATCTAGCGTTGTAAATAAACCAAGATAAAATAGCAGGGTTGGAGTTTTTGCGGTTCTGAGGTCGCAGCGCTACAAACGCTTTAAATTTTTATGGCTACACTGCAATCCTTGGAGGCACAAAACCTATTGTGTCCAAGATCTCCATGCAGCCCTAGCCTAAAAACACATGAACATTGCACCAAACAAAACTAATGCTCATGTAGAAGACATTTCCTGCAGTTGCATGTAACACAACCGATAACAGGGGGATAACTAAGTACAGATAATGTAGTAGATGTCTACTGCAGTCCCATGTAACACTACAGATAACAGTAATAACTTTCTGAGTACAGAAAATGTAGTAGATGTCTCCTGCAGTCATAACTCTCTGTACAGATGACGTGGAAGATGTTATCTGCAGTTCTATGTAATATCACAGAAAACACAGTGATAACTCTCTGAGTACAGATAATGTTGTAGACAGTATCTACAGTCCTATGTACAGGATAGCTCAGTACAGATAATGTAGTGCTGTCAATGCTACCTGCAGTCCTATGTAACACCACAGATAACACATGAATAGCTCAGTATAGAATGCATTAGATGTTACCTGCAGTCCTATGTAATACCACAGATAACACATGGATAGCTCAGTACAGAATGGAGTAGATGTTACATGCAGTCCTATGTAATAACCCAGATAACACATGGATAGCTCAGTATAGAATGCAGTAGATGTTACTTGCAGTCCTATGTAACACCACAGATAACATGGATAGCTCAGTATAGAATGGAGTAGATGTTACATGCAGTCCTATGTAATACCCCAGATAACACATGGATAGCTCAGTATAGAATGCAGTAGATGTTACCTGCAGTCCTATGTAACACCACAGATAACACATGGATAGCTCAGTATAGAGTGCAGTAGATGTTACCTGCAGTCCTATGTAATACCCCAGATAACACATGGATAGCTCAGTACAGAATGGAGTAGATGTTACATGCAGTCCTATGTAATACCACAGATAACACATGGATAGCTCAGTACAGAATGGAGTAGATGTTACATGCAGTCCTATGTAATACCCCCAGATAACACATGGATAGCTCAGTACAGAATGGAGTAGATGTTACATGCAGTCCTATGTAATACCCCAGATAACACATGGATAGCTCAGTACAGAATGGAGTAGATGTTACATGCAGTCCTATGTAATACCACAGATAACACATGGATAGCTCAGTACAGAATGGAGTAGATGTTACATGCAGTCCTATGTAATACCCCCAGATAACACATGGATAGCTCAGTACAGAATGGAGTAGATGTTACATGCAGTCCTATGTAATACCCCAGATAACACATGGATAGCTCAGTACAGAATGGAGTAGATGTTACATGCAGTCCTATGTAATACCCCAGATAACACATGGATAGCTCAGTACAGAATGGAGTAGATGTTACCTGCAGTCCTATGTAACACCACAGATAACACATGGATAGCTCAGTATAGAATGCAGTAGATGTTACCTGCAGTCCTATGTAATACCCCAGATAACACATGGATAGCTCAGTATAGAATGCAGTAGATGTTACATGCCAGGCTAAAGACTTCTCGCTGCGAGGGCAGGACCTCCTGTGACTGGGGCCGGAGCTCCAGCTTGTTTATTTATTATAGCGATTTGCGCCTGTTTTAGTGTAATGTTCCCATTTTAGACTGTCTAATTTTTGAGGCACATTTACCACATGAAAGTGCTCCTGTTTTAGAGGCATTTACCTTGTTTGACAACTTTTTCCCTGTACTTTTGCATCTAATTTGTGAACCGACCAACGTGCAAAATAGTGGCAGGTTAATCCACTACATGGTCTAATGATCGCACTCTAAAAAACAGACGAGCAAAAGGATAAATTTATGAGAGCCTATTTAGAACAAACCAGTGGCTGGAACTGGCCCAGTTTGCTATCACTGGAATGTCTTGTCTAGCCTCCAGTGTATTGTCAGCATGGCAGAAGGCATCATAACACCCAAGCGGGCAAACTGTCCGGCACAAGTGTCCAAAGTGTAACCTTTATCAAAATGAATCAGAAACATGGATCTGGGAGGATTTCACAATCCTCAGCTGATGACAATGAATAAATCTGCTATTGGTGACAGTGTCTATTTTTCGCCTGCCCAATGATGCCCATAGTGAATTGTAGCTGGTGCTATTCCTGTTGCCGCTACTTCCATCTTGCAATAAAAAAACTGGTGAGTATGAGTATTTTTCTTTATTTCCTACAGCCCTGCTTTCTGAGACATTTAAAAAGATCTTGGCCCTCTTTTACCCTGACCCCACCACATCAGCAGAATTGAAAAGCATGGTAAACTGCTCTTTTCACTACGCTGTATACTTTTTATTATTTCAATCAATGAAAGGTATATATAAGCTTTGGCTTTACACTGAACTCAACACAGTGTGAAACTAACCTTAGGCTGGATTTCTAGGTAGGAGAACAATTTTACTTCAATTGCCGGGTCGACATTAATCTAAATTTTTTTTTTTTAATTGTTTGTTTTTGTTCAATTAGGACAAAGGACTTTTCCATCATGCTCCCCCTGCTGGTGCCTCAACATTGTCATCCGGCTGCTACCCCCAATACTGTGCCAGCTGTGTTCCTCAATGCCCACGAGCATTATACTGCAGAAATAATAGTGCTATATAGAGTCCGCCCATAGTAGGAATGCTTACAGACTGCCCTCTGTAAGAAATAGTGCCCCCTACAGTATCCCTTATAATAAAAAAAAAAAGAGTTTAAAAACATATGTGCAGCTTAATGAACATGACATGTCATATGCAGTAACACTGCTACCCAAATGTAATTAGATCACAATCAACAATAACAGCAGTTTGTGCTGCAGAATAAAAAATGCAGACAGTATCTTCTTTCCCCAGGGACCTGCCCTGTGAAAGTCACTGTAGGGACTCCTAGAATCAGTCACCTTGCTGCTGCTGCCACTGTGTGAGTAGGTCATGTTTGCATGTAGCTGTAAATTGGGCCACAGAATGAATTGGAGGACCCCAGGCATTCAAGTCCAACACTGGTTCAGCATGTATTATAATGCCCCCCATAATGCTCTGATATAAATGTGTCCCTGTAGGGGTAGTATATAGTGTATGATGCTTTCCTCTCCGTAGTGCCTCCATAGTATAATGCCCCCTGTAGTGGTAGTATATATAATGCTCTCCCTCTGTAGTATAATGCCTCCTGGGTTGCCGTGTCCCAGTGCAGGTGGTCACGATGACATCACCACAACTTCCTGCACTTGGTCACAGGCGGCGCAGTGTCATGGTTATAAGATGACCACCTCATCGAGCCTCCCGTGACCCAGCGCAGGAGGTTGCGATGATGTCATTGAGACCTCCTGCACCGTTCTACTGCCTCACAGGCTTCACATCTAGCAGCCTGTGAGGTTCAATGGCGGGGACATGAGCCAGAGGCTCATGTAAACTGCAACCCCCCTCAGAGGCAGGTAGGCTGCCGCCTGAGGAGAGATACTCATCTCATGGCAAGAGCAGGTCTGGTCCCTCCAAAAAGACATTTGAATGATTGCCAATAATTGTGGCATAAAAAGACAACTTGTAGTTTTTTCAAGTTAGGTTTTCTGGCTTTTGGCCACTTTCACATGGTAAGTATTTCATCAGTATTTTGCATCAGCATTTATAAACCAAAAGGAGCTGAAACTACATAGGAAAAGTATAATAGAAAGGTTTGTGCCTTTTCTGTTGTTCAGTGCCACTCATGTTTAAGCTTACAAATACAGATGCACAATACCGACCAAATACAGTGTGAATATGGCCTTACAAATGTATGGTTTAGCATAAAAGACAGTAACTTCTCATATGTCACATGTTCACAGGAGCAGTAGAATACTGTGTCCATGAGCATAGAACACTGATCCTAATACTAGAGACCTCGGTCCGAGTCAGTCCATAGGTGACATGTAATATATCATTTATCTAGAGTGTGGTGACACTCAGTGGCAGGTTTTAGAATAGCATATAACTGAATGCCTACTCTGGTTAAAGGGAACCTGTCATCAACTTTACGCTGACCTTGATGAGGGCAGCATAAAATAGTGACAAAAATGCTGATGTCAGCGGTGTGTCACATATCAGCTAAAGGTAAGTGGTTGCTAAGAACCAGCATCATAATCATTGCAGCCCAGGCCTTGAAGAGTCAAATGTAATTGAGAAGAGTCCTGGTTATACATAATCTCCGGCTCTCACCCGTCTGCTGATGACTGACAGTTCTCTTCTAGAGAGAAAGGGAGAAAACTAGGGAGAAGCCTGTCAGCCATCAGCAGGTGGGCAGGAGAGCAGGAATCCGTGAATAACCATGAGCTGTCAGGAGTTCAGATACAGTTAAAACCAGAAGTTTACATACACTATATAAAAAGACACATATGCATGTTTATCTCAATATCAGACATGAAATCAGAATAAACCTTTCCTGTTTTTGGTCAATTAGGAGTACCATAATTATTATTATTTATATTAAAAAGAGACTGGGCACACCTCCAGATATTTGGCCACTAATTTTAATAGTTAAGATGGTTAAAATAATTTAGACAGACAATAGTAAAAATAATGTTCAAGATAATATTGAGACTGATAATTGGATATTCAGACAAATAGTGATCATAAAACTTCCAATAGATAGTGAGCACTAGTGGATAAAATACTAAATAATCAGTATTACTAAAATACTTGACTCATAAAACTTCAAACACAATAAAAGACTTAGGTCACATGAAATATCAAAGCATTAGTGGTGGTTTAAAATGGAGCTCGATAGCAGTCATATGAGTGGCATATTGGTCATAGCCTAGTTGCGGAGAATGGCTAGCACTAGTATGGGAGAGTTCATTGAGAGTTGCCGTAAAAGGAAATAAACTCCGTATCTCACAGGCGGCTTTGTACTGCCTATATAGCGCATGCAGTGAAAGCAGTGAGGTCTGATTACCACTGAAGAAGGGGATATCTCAGCCCCGAAACGCGTCTGGTCGGACCCCCCATCAACCAAAGGAGTAGTGCACTACCCACAAGGACAAAGACCTTATTCTGTGTCCATTGAAAACCCACGTAGAAAATTACACTCAATTGGATCCGAAGCCAAACCGGCGGACCCACGTGTACAAGTCTACGCCAGGGTAAGATATTTTGGAGGAAAAGACAACGCAAGTATACTCGATCTCTGCAGGACGGCTGGAGCCGCACCAAGAGGGTAAGACCATTCCGACCTAGAGGTCATTATACCCACAATATAACAGGACACCACTGCAGAAGCACACATACAGCGGGACGCCGCTGTTTGTTCAACTTCTCCTTGCTTTCACTGCATGCGCTATATAGGCAGTACAAAGCCGCCTGTGAGATACGGAGTTTATTTCCTTTTACGGCAACTCTCAATGAACTCTCCCATACTAGTGCTAGCCATTCTCCGCAACTAGGCTATGACCAATATGCCACTCATATGACTGCTATCGAGCTCCATTTTAAACCACCACTAATGCTTTGATATTTCATGTGACCTAAGTCTTTTATTGTGTTTGAAGTTTTATGAGTCAAATATTTTAGTAATACTGATTGTTTAGTATTTTATCCACTAGTGCTCACTATCTATTGGAAGTTTTATGATCACTATTTGTCTGAATATCCAATTATCAGTCTCAATATTATCTTGAACATTATTTTTACTATTGTCTGTCTAAATTATTTTAACCATCTTAACTATTAAAATTAGTGGCCAAATATCTGGAGGTGTGCCCAGTCTCTTTTTAATATATACAATTTCCATTTTTGAGTAGTGGGGTGTTACTACTCGACTGTGGGCACCCCGTATGGTGGTCATTCAGACCTGTGCGTCTTAAACTCTCTTGAATTATTATTATTTGCCAAATGCCAGAATAATGAGAGAGAGAAAGTTTTAACCTCTTAAGGACACAGGGTGTACAGGTACGCCCGGATGTCCAAGTCCTTAAAGGGCTTCTGGCAGCCCACTAAACCGTTTTTTTTGTTTACTAATAATCCCTACACTGCGAGCTCTGCATACATAAGTTAAATAATCATTTTGGTTCAGTAGAATTTGATAAAAAGCTATTTTTAAAATATGCAAATTACCTTGCTACCAGCAAGTAGGGCGCATTGAGGATGGAGCGGGCGCCTCCTAGTGCGCCTGCGCAGATTGAAGATAGGTACTGCCGCGGCGCAGGCGCCAGATATTGAATGCAAACAGGCAGGGCCAGCAGAGAACGATTCCGTTCCCTGGCCCTGTCAATCACAATGAGGAGGGGGCGTCTTTAGGATCGGAGGATGCGGCTGCTACCAGCAAGTAGCCGCCCTACTTGCTGGTAGCAAGGTAATTTGCATATTTTAAAAATAGCTTTTTATCAAATTCTACTGAACCAAAATGATTATTTAACTTATGTATGCAGAGCTCGCAGTGTAGGGATTATTAGTAAACAAACAAAAAAACGGTTTAGTGGGCTGACAGAAGCCCTTTAAGGACACAGGGTGTACAGGTACGTCTTGTGTATTTCCGATCACCGCCGTGCAGCAGGCACTCTGTGAAAATGTAGAGGGGGGGTCCTGTAACCCCCCTCCCGTATCGGCAATCGCAGCAAACCGCAGGTCAATTCAGACCTGCAGTTTGCTGCGTTTCTGGGTTATTTGAGTCTCTGGTGACCCGATAACCCGGAATAGGATGGTGATCGGTGGTGTGATAATACAAACCGGATTCCAAAAAAGTTGGGACACTATACAAATCGTGAATAAATACTGAATGCAATGATGTGGAGGTGCCAACTTCTAATATTTTATTCAGAATAGAACATAAATCACGGAACAAAAGTTTAAACTGAGAAAATGTACCATTTTAAGGGAAAAATATGTTGAATCAGAATTTCATGGTGTCAACAAATCCCCAAAAAGTTGGGACAAGGCCATTTTCACCACTGTGTGGCATCTCTCCTTCATCTTACAACACTCAACAGACGTCTGGGGACCGAGGAGACCAGTTTAGAAATAGGAATGCTCTCCCATTCTTTTCTAATACAGGCCTCTAACTGTTCAATCGGGCCTTCTTTGTTGCACCTTTCTCTTTATGATGCACCAAATGTTCTCTATAGGTTAAAGATCTGGACTGCAGACTGGCAATTTCAGTACCCGGATCCTTCTTCTACGCAGCCATGATGTTGTGATTGATGCAGAATGTGGTCTGGCATTATCTTGTTGAAAAATGCAGGGTCTTCCCTGAAAGAGATGACGTCTGGATGGGAGCATATGTTGTTCTAGAACCTGAATATATTTTTCTGCATTGATGGTGCCTTTCCAGACATGCAAGCTGCCCATGCCACACGCACTCATGCAACCCCATACCATCAGAGATGCAGGCTTCTGAACTGAGCGTTGATAACAACTTGGGTTGTCCTTGTCCTCTTTGGTCCGGATGACATGGCGTCCCAGATTTCCAAAAAGAACTTCGAATCGTGACTCGTCTGACCACAGAACAGTCTTCCATTTTGCCACACTCCATTTTAAATGAACCCTGGCCCAGTGAAAACGCCTGAGCTTGTGGATCTTGCTTTGAAATGGCTTCTTCTTTGCACTGTACAGTTTCAGCTGGCAACGGCGGATGGCACGGTGGATTGTGTTCACTGACAATGGTTTCTGGAAGTATTCCTGAGCCTATTCTGTGATTTCCTTTACAGTAGCATTCCTGTTTGTGGTGCAGTGTCGTTTAAGGGCCCGGAGATCACGGGCATCCAGTATGGTTTTACGGCCTTGACCCTTACGCACCGAGATTGTTCCAGATTCTCTGAATCTTCGGATGATGTTATGCACAGTTGATGATGATAGATGCAAAGTCTTTGCAATTTTTCGCTGGGTAACACCTTTCTGATATTGCTCCACTATCTTTCTGTGCAGCATTGTGGGAATTGGTGATCCTCTACCCATCTTGGCTTCTGAGAGACACTGCCACTCTGAGAAGCTCTTTTTATACCCAATCATGTTGCCAAATGACCTAATTAGCGTTAATTGGTCTTCCAGCTCTTCGTTATGCTCAACGTTATGCTCATAAGGTTTTAGTAGGGACTTATGAAAAACATTATGGATCTTCCAAGTCTGAGGAAGATCAAGACGGTAGGCAACAGGATTGATGACGGACAAGATTTTGTAAGGCCCAATAAACTTAGGACCCAACTTCCAGGAGGGAACCTTCAATTTGATATTCTTAGTAGACAACCACACCAGATCACCAACATTCAGGTCCGAACCAGGCACGCGTCTCTTATCCACCACACGCTTACATCTCTCACCCATGCTTTTTAGATTATCCTGAATCTTTTGCCAAATAGATGACAAAGACGAGGAGAATCTCTCCTCATCAGGTAAACCAGAAGACCCCTCTCCAGAGAATGTCCCAAACTGTGGATGAAACCCATATGCACCAAAAAATGGTGACTTATCAGAGGACTCCTGACGACGGTTATTTAAAGCAAACTAAAGCAAGGGACAAAAAAGAACACCAATCCTCCTGATTCTCCGCCACAAAACAGTGCAGATATGTCTCCAGATTCTGATTCATGTGCTCTGTCTGGCCATTCGACTGCGGGTGTAAAGCAGAAGAGAATGACAACCGAACCCCTAAGCGAGAACAGAAAGCCTTCCATAATCTGGAAACAAACTGCGTGCCCCCTATCAGAGACTATGTCTGAAGGAATACCATGCAATTTGACAATGTGATAAATGCCTGCGCCAGCGTTTTAGCATTGGGCAACCCAGGAAAAGGAATGAAATGCGCCATTTTGCTAAAACGGTCCACCACCACCAGAATCACAGTCTTCCCCGAGGAACGAGGTAGGTCCGTAATGAAATCCATGGACAGATGTGTGCAAGGACGGGAAGGAATGGGAAACGGGAGAAGGGGACCTGATGGCCGTGAATGAGGGACTTTGGCACGAGCGCAGGTCTCGCAGGCTGCCACAAAAGCCTCAACCGACTTACGAAGAGCCGGCCACCAGAATCTCCGAGCAATGAGATCCACTGTGGTTCTACCCCCCGGGTGCCCAGCAAGGACAGTATCTTGGTGCTCCTTAAAAACCTTGTGTCGTAAAGCAAGAGGCACAAACAACCTCCCAGGAGGACAAAGATCAGGAGCCTCTGCCTGGGCTGCTTGAACCTCTGCCTCCAATTCAGGATAAAGAACAGAGACAACCACCCCTTCAGCCAAAATGGGCCCCGGGTCTTCAAAGTTCCCCCATCCCGGAAAACAACGTGACAGGGCATCCGCCTTCACATTCTTAACCCCAGGGCGGAATGCGACAACAAAATTAAACCTTGAAAAGAACAAAGACCATTTGGCCTGTCTTGGGTCAGACGCTTGGCTGACTCCAAGTAGGCCAGATTCTTATGGTCGGTAAACACGGTAATAGGATGTCTGGCTCCCTCTAGCCAATGGTGCCATTCCTCAAAAGCTAACTTGATGGCCAACAACTCCCTATCTCCCACATCGTAATTCCTCTCTGCAGAGGAGAGTTTCTTCGAGAAAAAGGCACACGGTCGCCATTTTGCACCCACACCCACCTCAGAAGCGTCTACCTCAACAATGAAGGGCAGAGAGATATCAGGTTGTACCAAGATGGGAGCGGAAGCAAAACTCTCCTTGATACTAGAAAAGGCCTTACGCGCCTCTACCGACCAGGAGGAAAAATCTACCCCCTTTCTAGTCATATCAGTGAGTGGCTTAACCACAGAGGAATAATTCAAAATGAACTTCCTGTAATAATTGGCAAAACCCAAAAAGCGCATCAGCGCCTTCTAATTCTCAGGAAGCTCCCAATCAAGCAAAGCGCGGACCTTCTTAGGGTGCATGCGAAAACCAGTAGCGGAGAGAAGAAACCCCAGAAATTGAATTTCTGGAACCGCAAACACAGGTTTTTCCAGTTTAGTGTACAATTTATTCTCCCGCAGAATGAGCAAGACCTGACGTAGGTGGTCCCTATGAGTTTTGAAATCAGGAGAAAAAAATCAAAATGTCATCTAGATACACTAGTATAAATTTCCCCATTAAATGATAAAAAATGCTGTTCACAAAATGTTGGAAGACGGCTGGAGCATTCATCAAACCAAAAGGCATAACCAAATTCTCAAAATGGCCCTCAGGGGTATTGAAGGCCGTCTTCCATTCGTCCACTTCTCTGACCCTGACCAGGTTGTATGCCCCTCTTAAATCCAACTTGGAAAAAACTTTAGCCTCAACAATCTGGTTAAACAGGTCCAGGATCAGAGGAAGCGGATAAGGGTCATGAATTGTGATATTTTTCAGCTCCCTGAAATCCAGACATGGTCTTAAAGAACAATCTTTTTTCTTAACAAAAAAAAAAAACTGCGGCAACAGGTGACTTTGAGGGTTGTATGTGTCCCTTTCTCAGGCTCTCAGAGATATAAGCACGCATAGCGACCCTCTCAGGTTGGGAGAGATTGTATAAACGAGACTTAGGCAGCTTGGCGCCTGGGATGAGATTAATAGGGCAATCATAACCCCGGTGAGGGGGCAGCTCCTGAACACCACTCTCAGAAAACACATCTGAAAATTCAGAGAGAAAAGATGGTACAGTCTTAGTAGAAACCTCTGAAAGAGACGTCGAGAGACAATTCTCTCTGCAAAAGTCACTCCAACCATTTATTTGCCTCGCTTGCCAATCAATGGTGAGTTTATGTTTAGTGAGCCAGAGTAGCCCCAATACTAGAGGAGTAGGTAATCCACTTAGAACGAAACATGACACATCCTCAACATGAGCATCACTCACAGTCAAACGGATATTGTGAACTATGCCCATTAACGATTTTTGAGAAAGTGGAGCGGAGTCAATAGCAAAAACAGGTATGTCCTTTCCCAAAGTGCATACCTGGAAACCATGTGTTATAGCAAATTGACTATCAATGAGATTGACAGCTGCTCCACTATCTACAAAAATCTCACAAACAATGTTCTTGCTCTCTAGCGCCACCCTGGCAGGTAGGACAAAACGGACACTACAAGCAAACGGAAAAACTTAAATTTCTACATCAACCTTGCCAATAGAAACAGATGGAAATTTTTTAGAGGATTTCTTTCTTTTTGTTTCTTTATTACCCTCAAAACTCTCCCTGGATCTTCTAGAGGGGCAAACATTTGCCAAATGATTTATACCTCCACAACAGAAACAAACCCTCCTTGGAGAGCTGAATCCTCTATTATTAGAGGCAAGCAAACCCAACTGCATGGGCTCCTCCTCAAAGGGGATTGAGAGAGACTGAGACCCCTGTGCACTGAATGAGACAGACCCACTGTCCTTGGACTGAATATGACAGGAAGGAGTGATCTCTCCTCTCTCTCTAAGACGCCTGTCAATACGAACAGCCTGAGACATGGCAGACTCAAAGGAGGCAGGTCTTTCATGAAATGCAAATGCATCCTTCAATCCCTCTATAAGACCATGGCAAAATTCACTTCGGAGTGCAGCATCATTCCAACCAGAATCAGCTGCCCATCTCCGAAATTCTGAGCAGTATATCTCTGCTGAGTGTTTACCCTGGCATAAAAGACGCAGTCTAGATTCAGCCAAAGCGATACGATCCGGATCATCATATATCCGACCCAGGGCTACAAAAAATTAATCCACCGATCGGAGGGGCCGTGCCCCCACCGGTAGTGAAAAGGCCCAAGACTGAGCGTTATCCCTGAGCAGCGAGATGATCATCCCCACTCTCTGCTCCTCATCACCAGAGGAATGGGGAAGTAGGCGAAAATGGAGTTTGCAAGCCTCTCTAAAACAAACAAAACTTTCACTACAACCCCGGAGAACGTATCCGGGAGTGAGATCTTAGGCTCAGAACAAACTCCATGAAGCAAGCTGAACCGGTCACCTGAAACTGAGATACAGTTTTATGGAGATCTGCTACCTCCAGTGAAAGAGCCTGCATGCGTTCAGTCAAGAGTAAAACCGGATCCATGCTTAAGACGGTTTTGACGGTTTATAATGTCACGGATGGTGTTGCAGAAAACTAGAAGACAACAAATGAAGATCCAAATGACTTGATCCCAAACTAAGGGACAAAAGGGGAGCCCTGTAAAAGCCCTAGCACTCTCCCTTACTTCTCAGCCCATGCAAAGATCTCTATGATAGATAATTGCATGCCCTCGTGCCTCGACTGTATGACACCTGAACACCCTATAATAGTGAGGGGACACGACCACCGGCTCCCTACACTTAATACGGAGGGAGTCAGGGTCACCTAGGATCAAGCCAATAGGAAAACACAAATAAAGGAACAGACTTATCTGTAGAAGCATCAGTTGCAGCATCCAGCATGCACACAATCCAGGAAGTTGTATAAACCGCAAAGTGATGCAGTGTGGGAGGGGATTTAAAGGGATGCAATCAGTGCCACTAGATGACAGCTGAGAGAGGGAAACGAGATGACAAAACGAAACCAAAACAAAAGAACCTCAAGCAGGAGGTTCTGAAGAACGTCTGTCAGAGCTTCTCAGATATCTGGCGGTGACACCACCGCAACCTCACTAGAAACTGCTAAAGACCAAGCTCCTTAGAAGTAAGGATATAATTAAAAAAATGGAAAACCACAATTTGGAACAAGAATGTCCAGCAATGTAGATGAGGAAAAGACACAAGCCTCAGCCAGCAGGGGGTCAGACATCCCTGAGATAACACACTCAGAAGGGCTGAGGAGCACTCAAGCAAGGAAAGCTGTAAAGATGCCACCATTAGACAGAGTCCAGAGAACCTCTATGCTCATTTCACTTATAAGGAGCCACAGAGGAGGAAAACAGACGTAGAGTTCTTCACTGAGAAGCCATCTGCCTGGCACACAGCCTTCTGCAGACATTATATTAAAGTGAAAAAAGAGAGGCTCCGGCACCAAGCGTGGACGTAGAAAAAATCCCAATCTTTATTCAGCAATTTTCATATATACAGCAATCAGTGGCACAGGCTCCCGCTTAATCCCAGGCAATCAACGCGTTTCGGACACTAGTGTCCTTAGTCATGACTAAGGACACTAGTGTCCGAAACGCGTTGATTGCCTGGGATTAAGCGGGAGCCTGTGCCACTGATTGCTGTATATATAAAAATTGCTGAATAAAGATTGGGATTTTTTCTACGTCCACGCTTGGTGCCGGAGCCTCTCTTTTTTCAATTGAATCTACCACACGGACTGACTTGGGTCCGCCCCGTGCACAGCTACATTGGACATGTGAGGTGAGCTGGCTTTTCTTCCTTTGCATTATATTAAAGTATCAAAGTGCGGCATCAACAGGGGCCGACAGATCAGAATAAAGGAAACAGGGGATGAGAATGACACTGAACTCACCATAAATCTATACAACACCGGCACCATCATGATACAAGGTAATGAGGACAACTTAACACAGTTTGAAAGGACCTTTCCTTATAACAAAAATCTGGCCCAAAAATACAAGTCAGAAGAAAAACCAGAGACAACCCCCAAAGACCCCCCTGAGGCTTTAGGTGAGGATGCTTCCCATCCAACACCCGCCACTCCCAGAGACTGTTTATCTCAATTAGAAAGAGACTTCATTCAATTCAAGGAAGAACTTCAAAGTAACCGAAGTGACAAAAATGCTAATGCAGGGCACTTAATGAAATAAACAAACTGAAATGTGAATTTACAGCAGCTCTGGGAGAAATGCAATGTAAACTGCATGCCCTACAACAAGAAAATAGAAAGCTACAACAAGAGATAACAGATCCAAAAACGCAGATACAGAATCAGGAAGGGGGGGTAAGGGAAGAGCACAGACACAATGACAACCAGAGTCCAGAACTTTATACCAAAGATCCTTAACACATTAACAACACCAGAAATGAATGTAACCGCACCAAACCATAGTGGATTGCTACACGTGGAGACAGAGCCAACAATCATTAGAAACTGTAAAGGGGGAATATTAATATTTATGCAAATATCGATAATTAATATTCATAAATAGGAGGAACCGTCTATTGATGACTCCGCCTATTTATGCCTTTATATAATAATTACACAATACTTTCGCTATACTTTACACTAATCACTACGCTAGCTGCATGCGCCTTACTAACTCGCTACCGCTAACAAGTACACGCTACACAAAGGGTACAAATATAACAGTATTTATTAAAACCTAATACACTAAGCACGCAATACACTAACAATACAGCACTAAATATACAGTAAATACACAGCCTAAACTACACTACACATTCCCAAATTCCACCCATAAACTAACTATACAGTTTACACATACAAGTATCTTAACAACCCACCCGTCTGACTGATCACTGTCCCTACGGGGTACAAGGGGTTAAACACAACAGTGGCTCTGCAGGGGTTAATACCTGCAGGCCAAGGAATACAGGGTTAAAGGGTTGTTTGCAGAGCAGGGGCATGCTCTACAGAGAACAGAGCACTGAAGGGGTTAACGCTCTGTACTGTGGCAGCAGGGTAGGGCTTAAGGACAGCTGCAATGCTGCTGAGGTACCAGGGTCCACAGAGGGGGGCGCTCTGTATAGTGGCAGCAGAGCAGGGGTTAAGGACAGCAGCAATGCTGCTGGGGTGCCAGTGTCCACAGGGGGAGGGGGGGGGTTTGCTGGGCACTGTAAGGGTTAACCAGGGGTGGTAATGGTCAGGACTCTGCAGGGACAGGGCAATGCAGAGGTTAATGCTCTGCATGGATTTATTTCTAATATTTGCTTATAATTATATATATCTATATCAATAGAATATATATATATATATATATATATATATATATATTTATAGCAGCACACAACAATATAAGTACACACACTATAACAATATCGTTGGTGGGATAGGGGATAATAAGGGGGGTAGATCAGGGCTTATAGGGTTAATACTTAATCCTTCCAGAGTAGGCCTTTCCAGGTGGTCATCATGTAGCTGCTCTCTCCCATGTGTCTCTGATTCTAGTCTGGTTGCAAGAGACCTTGTTCCTTGCTTGGGGCTCCTATATCAGCCCCAGAAACAGCCCACCTCCCCCTCATCAGGCATGTCACATCATAGTGTGCCTTCCTCAAATCCCCAGAGTCCTCCCCCTAGTCCCAAAATGCTGGGAGTAGGGGCATGGCCATGGAGCAGAGGTGTTGAACAGGTTTATGATGTCTTTGATTAGAAAGCCCCCTGACAACGGTGCCAGAGAGTCTGATTGTTTGGGGCCTGAACAAAAGAGGACTAGATACTAATCAGCTGTTATATCAACCAGATTGCATCTGTGTGAATGCTTGGGGCACATTCACACCAATGCACCTGGTTTCAGGTATAGGGAGGGGGGGGGAGATACACATATATGTCCTCCTGATAATATATATACACATATATAAGGGGCATAGTTATGTAATTTATTCTAAGGGGGATTATAGATATATATATATATATGTTATAAGGGGCCACAGCCATATATATATTATAAGGGGCACGGTCTAAAGGAGGCACATATTTCCCACAGGGGCCACCATGAAACCCTGGGGATCACCATGGGCAGACGTGCGCAGATGCTGGGCACATCTTGCGCACATCGTCCCATGATGCTGTGGTTAATGTATGCACATACAGTACAGACCAAAAGTTTGGACACACCTTCTCATTCAAAGAGTTTTCTTTATTTTCATGACTATGAAAATTGTAGATTCACACTGAAGGCATCAAAACTATGAATTAACACATGTGGAATTATATACATAACAAAAAAGTGTGAAACAACTGAAAATATGTCATATTCTAGGTTCTTCAAAGTAGCCACCTTTTGCTTTGATTACTGCTTTGCACATTCTCTTGATGAGCTTCAAGAGGTAGTCACCTGAAATGGTCTTCCAACAGTCTTGAAGGAGTTCCCAGAGATGCTTAGCACTTGTTGGCCCTTTTGCCTTCACTCTGCGGTGCAGCTCACCCCAAACCATCTCGATTGGGTTCAGGTCCGATGACTGTGGAGGCCAAGTCATCTGGCGCAGCACCCCATCACTCTCCTTTATGGTCAAATAGCCCTTACACAGCCTGAAGGTGTGTTTGGGGTCATTGTCCTGTTGAAAAATAAATGATGGTCCAACTAAACGCAAACCGGTTGGAATAGCATGCCGCTGCAAGATGCTGTGGTAGCCATGCTGGTTCAGTATGCCTTCAATTTTGAATAAATCCCCAACAGTGTCACCAGCAAAGCACCCCCACACCATCACACCTCCTCCTCCATGCTTCACGGTGGGAACCAGGCATGTAGAGTCCATCCGTTCACCTTTTCTGCGTCGCACAAAGACACGGTGGTTGGAACCAAAGATCTCAAATTTGGACTCATCAGACCAAAGCACAGATTTCCACTGGTCTAATGTCAATTCCTTGTGTTCTTTAGCCCAAACAAGTCTCTTCTGCTTGTTGCCTGTCCTTAGCAGTGGTTTCCTAGCAGATATTCTACCATGAAGGCCTGATTCACACAGTCTCCTCTTAACAGTTGTTCTAGAGATGTGTCTGCTGCTAGAACTCTGTGTGGCATTGACCTGGTCTCTAATCTGAGCTGCTGTTAACCTGCGATTTCTGAGGCTGGTGACTTATCCTCCACAGCAGAGGTGACTCTTGGTCTTCCTTTCCTAGGGCGGTCCGCATGTGAGCCAGTTTCTTTGTAGCGCTTGATGGTTTTTGTGACTGCACTTGGGGACACTTTCAAAGTTTTCCCAATTTTTCGGACTGACTGACCTTCATTTCTTAAAGTAATGATGGCCACTCGTTTTTCTTTACTTAGCTGCTTTTTTCTTGCCATTATACAAATTCTAACAGTCTATTCAGTAGGACTATCAGCTGTGTATCCACCTGACTTCTCCACAACGCAACTGATGGTCCCAACCCCATTTATAAGGCAAGAAATCCCACTTATTAAACCTGACAGGGCACACCTGTGAAGTGAAAACCATTTCAGGTGACTACCTCTCTCTTGAAGCTCATCAAGAGAATGCCAAGAGTGTGCAAAGCAGTAATCAAAGCAAAAGGTGGCTACTTTGAAGAACCTAGAATATTACATATTTTCAGTTGTTTCACACTTTTTTGTTATGTATATAATTCCACATGTGTTAAATCATAGTTTTGATGCCTTCAGTGTGAATCTACAATTTTCATAGTCATGAAAATTAGGAAAACTCTTTGAATGAGAAGGTGTGTCCAAACTTTTGGTCTGTACTGTATATACCATAAATGCCCGCACGTGTTTGCAGGCATGCATGGATATATATGCATACGTCTCAACCGTTCCTCAACAGAACCCCAAGCACAAACCAACATAAAGACCCACTAACAGCAACGAACAGCACCCAGGAAACCTTCACTAAAAAGCAAGCGGCCCGTAAGCCCCAATGTCCGGATACAGTACTAATCATAGACTCCAATGGGAAATACCTCAACATGAGGTGGCTTTTCCCAAAAGAAAGGGTTCAAAAAATTAATTGTGCAACAATCGAACAAGTCACGGTAGTTATCAATAATCCACACTTCACCAGTCTAACCAATATCATCATACATACGGGTACAAACAACCTTCAAGACCATCAGCAGCAGATCGCGGAACAGCTGACCCACCAAAACTGCACAACAGAAGTTCCCGGTCAGTATAATAATAGTTTCATCCCTGCTTCCCAGAAAGGATGTGCCCAATGATACCATCCACACCATTAACCCTGAACTAGCAGCTAAGATCAGCTCTGTGCCAAATGTCATCCTGGCACAACACCCCACCATCAACCGCCTTCATCTATATGACAGCAAACACCTCAATAAGCAAGGAGTCAGCCTCCTGGCCAAAGAAATGAAGCACATTGTACTAAACAGAACCCCCCAGCCTAGACCCTACACAGGCCAATTTGGAGACAACAGGGAAAGTCCACTGACAACACAAAGACCTCAAGTATCAAACGCCACACCACAAACAGGAAACAAGGCCCTGTACCCCAACGCCTGCTCAGAACTTTATGTGCAACATTCAAGTGACTGGACAATACAAGCCTTATCTATCATACCAGAACCAGTCAGACCCCCAGCTCGTCCTATGAAACCCGCTCATTACAAGGTATAAGGACCCGCTATGACATCTTTTATAATCAACAGATGGAACATCCAAAGTCTGAACGCATCAGCCTTTGGAAGTAAAGTAAATGATCCAGACTTCACCCAGAGTTTGAGAAACATCGACATTTAAATCCTTCTAGAAACATGAACTAAGGCTACTTTCACACTCGCATCCGTTTGTATTATCTTTAACATAGCCAAGACGGATCCGTCTTGAACACCATTAAAAGTCAATAGGGGGCGGATCCGTTTTCTATTATGCCAGATTGTGTCAGTGAATACGCTTGGCTTAGTTTCATCAGACGGACACCAAAACGCTGCATCAGCGTTTTGGTGTCCGTCTCCAAAGCTGAATGAAGACGGAACTGAGGCAGACTAATGCATTCTGAGCGGATCCTTTTCCATTCAGAATGCATTAGAATGCAAACTGATCCGTTTTGGACCGCTTGTGAGAGCCCTGAACGGATCTCACAAACGGAAAGCAAAAACGCGAGTGTGAAAGTAGACTAAGGCAGAGAGCGAGTCCCTGGTACCCACTGGATACAGGGAAATCTCTGTCCCGGCCCTGAATTATAAAACCACCAAACTTGGCCGCTGTTCGGGAGGAATACTAGTGTGGTATAAAGTGGAGCTCCATGAGCAAATCAGACCAGTGAAACAGGGAAACAGCCATATCTGGGTCAGAATAGAACGCTCTATCCTCACCTTCCAGTCCGACATTTACCTTTGTAAGGCGTACATACCACCACCTGAGTCCCCTTACTACAACCCAGAATGCTTTGAGATCCTGCAAAGGGAAGCCGCCCACTATCAAACCCTGGGCAAAGTCCTTATCATGGGAGATCTCAATGCCAGAACAGGCAGAGACTACCTGACCCCAGAAGGAAACATTTATATATATATGGAGCACAGACCGACAGCAAAAGCTCAGTACATACAGACAGGAACAGTTACGACAGCACAGTAAACAAAAAGTGGCAAAAAATTGTTGAATCTTTGCCGAAGCCTAGGTCTCCACATCCTCAACGGTCGCACCAAGGGAGACTCTCTAGGAAGGACTACATTAAACTCCCATGTGGGTAGCAGCGTAGTGGATTACGCCATCACAGACATGGACCCCACAAACATTGGGGCCTTCATAGTCATCCCACAATCGCACTTGTCTGATCACAACCAAACATCCCTGAATATTAAGTCCACAAACAAGCCACCTCAACAGGCTGGGCTCTTCACACTAGCTCCATCTTATAAGTGGTCCAAGATATCTGCTCAGAAATTTAAAAAGGTGCACAATAAACCAGAAATCCAAGGGATGCTCTACTAGTTCAACAACACAGTGTTTGAGATAAACCCAGAAGGAGTCAATCAAGCTGTAAGAGATCTCAATAATATATTTTACACCATGGCAGAAATGGCTGACCTGAAAAAGTATAGCCACCTGAAGCAAAAAGAAGATAACCCCAACATTTGGTTTGATAAGGAGTTCAGAGCTGTACAGAAGACCTTAAGATCGGCCTCAAATAAAAAGCATAGAGATCCCAACAACACCAACCTGCGGGAAGTCTACAACAAAACGCAAAGGCAATACAAAACCCCGCTCAAAAGGAAAAGGAAAGAATATACCTCAACCAAACTTACACAGCTTCAAGATGCCCTCCAAGATAACTCCTTATGGGAACTATGGAACCACCTGGGCACAAATGAGAAGAAAAACAACCTCCATATTCAGAATGGCAACATCTAGCTCCAGTATTTCAGAGACCTCTACAGAGACATCCCAAAAGAAGAACATAACCCAGACCAAGAACAAATTAGGTCAAAACTGAAGAGCATGGAAGAGATACTTCCAAGATTTCCAAAGCCCGCTAGACTCACCCATAACACTGCAAGAGATATCAGAGAGAATATCAACCAAAGAGATAAGAAAGCCAGTGGCACAGATGGCATCCCACCTGAAATTATTAAGTACAGCCCACCAGCAATATAGGCAGCCATAGCAAAACTGTACAGCATTGTACTAAGCTCTGGCTACTTCCCCCAAGCCTGGAACCATGGTGTCATAACCCCAATATACAGGGAGTGCAGAATTATTAGGCAAGTTGTATTTTTGAGGATTAATTTTATTATTGAACAAAAACCATGTTCTCAATGAACCCAAAAAACTCATTAATATCAAAGCTGAATATTTTTGGAAGTAGTTTTTAGTTTGTTTTTAGTTTTAGCTATTTTAGGGGGATATCTGTGTGTGCAGGTGACTATTACTGTACATAATTATTAGGCAACTTAACAAAAAACAAATATATACCCATTTCAATTATTTATTTTTACCAGTGAAACCAATATAACATCTCAACATTCACAAATATACATTTCTGACATTCAAAAACAAAACAAAAACAAATCAGTGACCAATATAGCCACCTTTCTTTGCAAGGACACTCAAAAGCCTGCTATCCATGGATTCTGTCAGTGTTTTGATCTGTTCACCATCAACATTGCGTGCAGCAGCAACCACAGACACTGTTCAGAGAGGTGTACTGTTTTCCCTCCTTGTAAATCTCACATTTGATGATGGACCACAGGTTCTCAATGGGGTTCAGATCAGGTGAACAAGGAGGCCATGTCATTAGATTTTCTTCTTTTATACCCTTTCTTGCCAGCCACGTTGTGGAGTACTTGGACGCATGTGATGGAGCATTGTCCTGCATGAAAATCATGTTTTTCTTACCTTGCAGACTTCTTCCTGTACCACTGCTTGAAGAAGGTGTCTTCCAGAAACTGGCAGTAGGACTGGGAGTTGAGCTTGACTCCATCCTCAACCCAAAAAGGCCCCACAAGCTCATTTTCGATGATACCAGCCCAAACCAGTACTCCACCTCCACCTTGCTGGCGTCTGAGTCGGACTGGAGCTCTCTGCCCTTTACCAATCCAGCCATCTGGCCCATCAAGACTCACTCTCATTTCATCAGTCCATAAAACCTTAGAAAAATCAGTCTTGAGATATTTCTTGGCCCAGTCTTGACGTTTCAGCTTGTGTGTCTTGTTCAGTGGTGGTCGTCTTTCAGCCTTTCTTACCTTGGCCATGTCTCTGAGTATTGCACACCTTGTGCTTTTGGGCACTCCAGTGATGTTGCAGCTCTGAAATATGGCTAAACTGGTGGCAAGTGGCATCTTGGCAGCTGCACGCTTGACTTTTCTCAGTTCATGGGCAGTTATTTTGCGCCTTGGTTTTTCCACACGCTTCTTGCGACCCTGTTGACTATTTTGAATGAAACGCTTGATTGTTCGATGATCACGCTTCAGAAGCTTTGCAATTTTAAGAGTGCTGCATCCCTCTGCAAGATATCTCACTATTTTTGACTTTTCTGAGCCTGTCAAGTCCTTCTTTTGACCCATTTTGCCAAAGGAAAGGAAGTTGCCTGATAATTATGCACACCTGATATAGGGTGTTGATGTCATTAGACCACACCCCTTCTCATTACAGAGATGCACATCACCTAATATGCTTAATTGGTAGTAGGCTTTCGAGCCTATACAGCTTGGAGTAAGACAACATGCATAAAGAGGATGATGTGGTCAAAATACTCATTTGCCTAATAATTCTGCACGTAGTGTATAAGAGCAGGGACAGGCATGACCCTGCCAGCTACCAAGGGATATGTTTAAGCAGCAATCTGGGGAAACTATTTAACAGTATCCTGAACCAGAGAATCCTTGGCTTTCTCATCCAGCACAATGTACTCAGTAAAAGCCAAGCAGGGTTCATGCAAAACCACCACACCATAGACCACGTCTATACCCTGCACCTACACCGAGAACTGATGCAGCGTGAAGGTAAATGGGAAAAGAACGGCTTACTTCCAGCAGTGCCGAGGAGTCAGACAAGGCTGCAGTCTCAGTCCGACTCTCTTTAACATTTACATCAACGAGCTGGCAGAGGCTCTGGAGTCCTCCTCAACATCAGGTCTCATGCTCCATGATACTGAGGTGAAATTTGTCCTGTATGCGGATGACCTTCTCCTAATATCACCAACTGTGAAAGGTCTCCAAGCACAGCTAGTCATTCTGGAGAAATTCAGCACCACAAGGGTCCTTCCCATTAATTTAAAAAAGACCAACACTGTGGTGTTCCAGAGAAGGAAAACAAAGTCAGCCAGGCCCCCTACCTTCACACTACATAACCGCCCTCTTACAGCCACCAACAGGTACACCTACCTGGGCCTGATAATTGACCAAACTGGGAGCTTCAAATCAGCCATTGAGGAGCTGAAAGACAACGCATGCAAGACCTTCTGCAACATCAGAAGACGACTGTACCACCTTAAAGCACCCGTGAGGTTCTGGCTTAAAATCTTTGACTCCATCATTGCACCAATCGTCCTGTATGGCAGTGAAGTCTGGGGCCTCACACGTACCCTGACTGGTCAAGATGGGATTCCAGCTCAACATAAATATTCCACCTGGAATTCTGTAAGCATCTCCTCCAGGTCCATCGGAGCACCTCTAACAGTGCCTGTTGAGGGGAGCTGGGCAGATTCCCTCTAGACTTTACAATCCAGAAGAGGGCGCTATCATTCTGGCACCATCTACATGGTAGTAGTGAAGGGTCCCATCACCATAAAGCCTTGCTACACCAAGGGATCCCAGGCAAGGCAAAGCCCCCAAATCAACTTACTGAAACCCAGCTGACCAGAAAAAAAACACACACCACCTCACAAAAGCCGGGATCAGGAACACAGTAAACAAGGGACAAGAGGCATATGTCAGTAAATGGAGAAAAGAGGTGAGAGCATCCCAGAAACTGACAGTGTACCATAGTCTGCAGAGAGACTACAAACTGGCCCCATATCTGGAGAAACTAGGGAACCCCAGTGACCGGAAAATCCTGAGCCGCTACAGACTGAGTGCACACAGCCTGGCCGTCGAATCCAGATGGCATCGACAAAGCTACATGCCTAGAGAAAGCAGAATGTGCCAGCAGTGCCACCTGGAGGCAGTGGAGGATGAGGCCCGCTTCCTGATATACTGTCCCAAATACTCAGCAGTGAGGGACATCCACTTTAGGAGACTCTCTGATCTACTCCCAGACTTCAGCTCCATGGAGGGGAAAGAGAAGCTGCCCATCCTGCTGGGAGAGGAAGAGAACACTGTGGACATAGCAGCACAATATATTTATTTATTATTTTTATTTTATGCACTTATATAGCGCTACTATATTCCGCAGCACTTTACAGACATTAGCAACCAACTGTACCCAATGGGGCTCACAATCTAAGGTGATATACCAGTGCCTGCCACAGACTGAGAGGAGTCTGATATGCCATGGACTCAGATACCCTGACCTGGGGTGTGTCCACACCCCTTGCCCACCTGTCATGATACGCAACAGACTCCTATGCACCGACCCCGGGTGTGTCCCCATTTCTCAACTCCCTATTTCCCACATGCTTTGGCAATACTAATGTATAATTTTAGACTTGCCAATAAAGATTTATTGATAGATAGATAATATATAGAGAGGTAGAAAGATAGATGATAGATAGATAGACAGATAGATAGATAGATAGATAGATAGATAGATAGAAGGATAGATAATAGATAGATAGATAGATAGATAGATAGATAGAAGGATAGATAGATAATAGATAGATGGATAGATAATTGATAGATATATAGATAGATAGAAGGATAGATAGATAATAGACAGATAGATAGATAGATAGTTACATAGTTAATACGGTTGAAAAAAGACAAACGTCCATCAAGTTCAACCAAGAGATAGGTGGGGACATGAATCCCAGAAGGAAGTGAGACTCCGATTTCTACACGTTTTCATAAGCATTTATGTTTTTTACTTTTAAGAATTCATCTAAACCCTTTTTAAAACTGCCCACTGTTCCTGCGGTGACCACGTCCTGAGGAAGTCTATTCCACAGATTCACAGTTCTTACAGTAAAGAAGCTTTGACGCTTCTGGAGACTGAACTTTTTCCTCTCCAATCGGAGGCAGTGCCCCTTTGTCTTTTAAGCACATTTTACATGGAACAGCTTTTCGACGTAATTTTTATATGGCCCATTTATATATTTGTATAGGTTAATCATGTCCCCCCCCTTAGAAGTCTCTTCTCAAGACTAAATAAATTCAATTATTTTAATCTTTCTTCATAAATCAGACCCTCCATGCCCCTTATCAGTTTAGTCGCTCTCCTCTGTACTTTTTCCAGCTGCAGAGCATCCTTTCTATGGACTGGTGCTGAGAACTGAACTGCGTATTCCAGATGAGGCCGCACCAGCGCTTTGTAAAGTGGTAATATTACATCCCTGCCCCGCGAGTCCATGCCTTGTTTAATGCATGACAATATCCTGGTGGCCTTAGAAGCAGCTGATTGACATTGTATACTATAATTTAATCTACTATAATTTAATCCACAAGGACACCCAAATCCTTCTCTAGAAGTGATTCTCCCAGTGCTACATCACCTAGGACATATGAGGCACAGAGATTATTACTACCAAGATGCATAACTTTACATTTGTCCACATTGAACCTCATTTGCCAAGTTAATGCCCAATCACTCAGAGTGTTGAAATCAGCTTGTAGTATATGGACATCTTCCATACACTGTACAGTTCTACACAGCTTAGTGTCATCTGCAAAAATAGATATGGTGCTATTAATTCCGTCCTCAATATCATTAATAAATAAATAAATTTAATAATAAAGGGCCCAGCACTGAACCTTGGGGTACACCACTTATAACCTAGGACCATTCTGAATAGGAATCATTGACCACAACTCTCTGGACACGGTCCTTCAGACAGTTTTCAATCCAAGTACAAACTATACTTTCCAAGCCATTAGACCTTACTTTATTTATTAAGCGTCTATGAGGGACAGTATTAAAAGCCATGGCCAAATCCAGAACCACTACATCCACAGCCGCCCCTCTGTCCAGGCTACTACTCACCCCCTCATAAAAACAAATCAGGTTAGTCTGACAACTTCTGTCCTTGGTAAACCCATGCTGGTTATCACTTATAATATTATTTATAGTCACATACTCCTGTATATAGTCCCTTAAGAGTCCTTTAAACATTTTTGCCACAACAGAAGTTAAACTAACTGATCTACAATTAGCTGTGGAGGACCTTGATCCTTTTTTTAATTAGGGCACCACGTTCGCCTTGCGCCAATTATTTGGCACTGTACCAGTCCCTAGAAAATTATAAACAGTGGCATAGCAATGAATGAACAGAGCTCTTTAAAGGGACACTGACAGGGCCAATAAGCATATTGAGGTATATATATGGCAGTACAGGTCTTATAATGGGTATTACAATCATATAAGTATCCCCCCTGTCCACATTATACATACAGTAAACTTAAGTTTTATAACCTGCTCCAACGGTCTTCAATCTGCCCAAGGGGCGGCGTTTCACCTCTCTTGCGCCCAGCCAGCCTCCCCCAACTGCCGCTTTGAAGCGCCGCCCAGCTCATGAATATTCAGTTTGCTGGGCAGCTTCTGCGGTCCCCGCTCTGAAGCGCTGCGCTTAACAGTGCCCGGCGCATGCGCCGGATCTTGTGAAGTCTGGTACAGTAAGCGCCGCCCAGCTCATCAATATTCACTTCGCTGGGCGGCGCTTACTGTCCCCGACTTCACAAGATCCGGCGCATGCGCAGGGCACTGTTCAGCGCAGCGCTTCAGAGCGGGGACCGCAGAAGCCGCCCAGCAAACTGAATATTCATGAGCTGGGCGGCGCTTCAAAGCGGCAGTTGGGGGAGGCTGGCTGGGCGCAAGAGAGGTGAAACGCCGCCCCTTGGGCAGATTGAAGACCGTTGGAGCAGGTTATAAAACGTAAGCTTACTGTATGTATAATGTGGACAGGGGGGATACTTAGATGATTGTAATACCCATTATAAGACCTGTACTGCCATATATATACCTCAATATGCTTATTGGCCCTGTCAGTGTCTCTTTAAGCACTCTTGGTGTAATCCATCTGGGCCCGGAGTTTTGTTCACATTTACCCTATTTAACTTCTCTTGGACCATATCTACATTTAGCCAATTGAGTATATCACTGGATGTACTAACAACCCCGGCGCCACAGATATCAGCTCCTTTCTCTTCTTTTGTATATACAGAGCTAAAAAAAAATATTTAGGAACTCTGCCTTTTCTTTATCTTCAGTGACGACCCCCCCCCCCCCTTTACCATTATTTAGGGGACCTACCTGCTCAGACCTAGGTTTTTTAGCATTTATATATTTTAAAAACTTTTTGGGATTTATTTTGCTTTCTTTTGCTACCTGCTGTCATTTTGTATCTTTGCTAATTTTATCTCCTTTTTACAGATTTTATTAAGCCCTTTGTAATCTTCAAACGCTACAGCTGACCCCTCAGATTTGTATTTTTCAAATGCCCTCTTTTTGTCTTTTATTGCTCTTTTTACAGCAGCTGTAAGCCATGGGGGGAGTTAATTTTAGCCGTTTATACTTGTTACTTAAAGGGATACTTTTTTTGTGCAATTACTCAATGTGGATTTGAAGCTCTCCCATTTATTCTCTGTATTATTATGTTACAGTAGCTTCTCGCAGTCTATGCCCTGAAATTCTGCCCTGAACCAAGGGAAAATAGTCTTTTTGAAATTCACTGTCTATGCTCTGCCTGACAGAGTTTGCTTCTTATAGTTTAGGGGGAATATAATTATATCATGGTCACTATTACCTAGTGTTTCTCGAACAGTAACATTACCAACAAGCTCTGCATCATTAGAAATTACCAGAAATGTTATATTTATATAGATTTATAGTTTTTATATATTTTTATATTTATATCTGCATATTTTATATTTTTGATAGATAGGTAGACAGATAATAGATAAATAGATAAAATAGATATTATTTTTTTAAATACGATAATATATAAAAAAAATTTATTTATATTCTTTACATTTATATAGATTACTAGTTTTATATATTCTTATATTTATATCTGTATATTTTATAGTTTTGATAGATAAACAATTGTCTGCGAAGGTCACAGAAAGTCAAGCTATTTTTAAAACGTAATTGAGTCGCAGCCTGAATAGGACTGGATGGAAAAGTGACAGGTGGCCAGGGCAGAAAAAGAAGCGTGGCCAACTGTCACTTTGAGTTTAACTAGAACACCCATCTCTTACTACTCATGTAAATTTACTCTTCAGCTTGTAGGGTGTTTATACTGTGATAGAAAATCAGACGATAACTTGCTGTATTCTCCTCAGAAGTGCCTAGCTGTGTACTCCATTCTGCTAAGGCCTCTTGCCCCGTGGCCGTGCTGCGGCCCGCAAATTGCGGGCTGCAATGCACGAACACCCACCGTAGGGCAGCCGCAGCGGATTGCGGACCCATTCACTTTAATGGGTCCGCGATCCGGCCGTTCCGCAAAAAGAGAGGACATGTTCTTTCTTTTTGCGGAACGGAAGTACAGGACGAAACCCCACGGAAGCACTCCGTAGGGTTCCATTCCGTGCTTCTGTCCCGCACCCTTCAGCATCTCCGAATTTGCAAACCCATTGAAGTGAATGGGTCCGCATCCATGATGCGGAATACACACGGAACGGTGCCGTGTATTGCAGATCCGCAAATGCGGTCCGCCAAATACAAACTATGAGTGCACAAATAGTCCCACAACATGAACAGTGACATACCAGCGGGGGATCATTGGCAAAAATTCCCACAAAAAATATGTATTTTAATCAGGGGCCATTTTTATGCGTCTTAAAGGGAAACTCTCAAAAATGTGCCCTGCTAGAGCCTAGAAAATTGTTATTTCCTATCGGTTTGAGGTATGCAAATGTGCGGCACTCCATGTTTTTGTATCCTGCAGAGTCCATTAAAAAAACAAATACGTTAACGTAAATTATTTTTCTACCATGGAACTGTATGGTGAACGGACGACACTGTACGGCATCAGTCTGAGGCATCTGTTAATGCATACATTTTTGGTATGCATTTAAATGGATGGCAAAAATAGGACGTGAACCCAGCCCCAGTGTCAGAATAAGCACCAGTCCAGCAGCATGGTGCAGAGTGGATGCCGCCATGTACTGACAGAGTGCTACCTGGTCCTGGTGGTCAGGGATGAGGACTGTGTTTCCCAAGGATCATTTTCTACTGGGAAATACAGGGCACAGTATAATACACTAGAAGCTATGTAATATGACGATATTAGCCCTACCCCCGAATAATAACACAATTAGGTGGTCATTTATTATATAAAAATCTGTCTATGTTAGGCGTATTTCTGACACAGATTGTGGCGCAAAGGTCCTTAGCACCTCAATAGACATATTTTTCCTGCTCATGGCAGGTCTAAAAAAAGATGGCGTGGGCAGGGAAAGTGATACAATTATGGTGATCCAGTTATTGGATACCACCGCCATACATTGACCGGATAACACCTCTGTACAGTGACCGGATAACACCGCCATACCGTGACCGGATAAAAGGGTATAAGAGGGCACAGTACAGGGAATGACTATGGGCACTGCACAGGGTGTGGTAAGAGGGCACAATGCAGGCTATAAGGGGCCACAGTACAGGGTGAGGGGCACAGTATGGAGTGGGGGGCACAGTCACATGACCCTGTGACATTAGAAGGTCCTTATGGTGAATGCGCTTCATACGCCACCATAATGAGAGGTAGAGGAGTGAGACAGGGGTGTGATTATGTGGCTAGAGATAAAAAATATAACTGTCGGTCAGTACAGGCCCCAAAAATTAGCCAATAGGCATTCATCTGACAGCACAGAACTTTGGATTCTGTGGCTGGAGGTGCTTTAGGCGGTCACAGGATAAATATGTAACTGTCGGCCAGTACAGGCCGCACAAATTAGGCATTCACTTGACATAAAAGGCCTTTTATACCGCTGTATATACATAAGGCAAGGACCATTCTTTGTTCTGGGTGGTGGCCTGGCATGAGGAAATTCAATTACACGTGGTCATCATAGGTGTGGAATTCTTCAGAAATTCATTTAAAAAAATGTGCGGTAGTCCACACTGTCGTGAGCTAGGTGAGTGCGCTTATCGGTCACGATCCACCCTGCTGCGCTGATTGTCCTTTCAGACAGTACATTCGACGAGGGGCAAGCCAAGAGTTCCATGGCAAATTGTGCCAGCTCTACCCACAGGTAAGCCTGCACACCCAGTAGTCAAGGTGTTTCTCGCTTCTCAGAGTGTCCACATCAGCCGTTAACCCAATGTAGTCGGACACCTGTAGGTCTAGGCGTTCCCTGAGGCTGGATCCGGAGGGCGGCTGTCGATGAGTTGGCTGCAAGAACAAGCTCATATCTGAAGTGACCAACGCATCTTCAAACCGCCCTCTTTTTGAAGGCGCGGTAGGATTGGTACCTGCAACTGTTTCTCTGTGGGTGGAAATTCCTCTGACAGTGCCCGCAACAGCAGAATGCAGCATCTCTCACAGCAAGGCCTGGAGATGATGCTAGCTAGTAACATGTTTACCATTTTTTGTTTGTACCGGGGGTCTAAGTACGTTGCCACCCAGTACAGGTCCTTTTTATACAGGGGTCCCTCTTCAAACACTGGAGCATGAAGGCCCCAATTTGCACTAAATTGGAAGTGGTGGAGCGCCCTGGCTCCTGCTCATCGCCCAGGAGAATGTCGTCCTCGGTCTTCTCCCCCAGCCACGGCGCGCTCAGCAGATAGGCACCGTTGTCGCACACCACGTTACCAACTGTCAAATTGAGTGGAGTTAGCCACTGACCTCAGAGTTGAAAGGAGTGCAGGACCAGTGTGACCCTTGGCTTCCAGGCACAACAGCCTCAGCAGAGCATAGCAATCTCTCACCTGCCATGTCAAATAGGTTCTGGGGAGCTTGGGGGTGCAGCGGAAGAGGCAGTAGCAGTGGAAAAGGAGGGGTCAGTCGACCAGGAGATGGAGGATGGAGTAGGAGGAGAGAGAAGAAGAGGCAGGCCTGCATGCAATCCATGGCGGTAACACCAAATCCACATGGGTGCCATGGGTTGCATGCTTGACAGCCGTCAGAAGGTTCACCCAGTGGGTAGTAAAATTGATGTACCTTCCCTGCCCATGTTTGCTAGACCACGTGTCTGTGGTCAGATGTATCTTGGCACCGACACTGTGTGCCAGAGATATATTAACTTGCCACTGAACGTGGCCATAGAGTTCAGGGATGCCCTTCTGAGAGATATATTTCCTTCCAGGACCTTCCATTGTGGTGGGCCAATGGTCACAAATTTTCTAAATGCCTCAGAGTCCACCAATTTATATGGCAGTAGTTGGCGGGCTAGCAGTTCCGACAAACCAGCGGTCAGCCGTTGGGCAAGAGGATTATCCGACGTCATCATTTTTTTATGCTCAAACATTTGGGCCACGGAAGCCTGCCTTGTGTCAGATGAATGCGACAACGGAACCGTGGAAGGTAGAGTGGAGGACAAATGGGAGGAGAGAGGAGAAGGAGAAGAGGCAGGACGTTGAGCGCCGGGAGTGTGGCTTTGTGGGTTCTGACGGCATTGCTCCCACTGGGCTCGTTGATGGGAGGCCAGATGCCTTCTTAAGGAGGTCGTCCCTAGGTGAGTGTTGGGATTATCGCGACTTATGCGTTGACAGCACAGACTGCAGATGACAACACTATTATCAGCAGCTGACATGTTAAAAAAAGCCCACACTGTGGAGCCATGCGCCGGCGTCCTGGGAGCGCAAGATCTGACCGTGCATGGTGGATGTCTCGCTCCAGATACATTTGCAGTCTCCTTTTTGCCTCCTGTGCACTGCGAGTTCTGCCTGCTTCTTCTCCCTTTCTGCTGCTCCGTCTCTCCCTCTGAACTCCCCTCCTCTTCCTCATCGTCATCATCGTCACCTTCACCACCACTGACATTAGAGATCACAGAGTAGGTAGCAACAGCGGGGACCACCCTCCTTGGGCTGATCTGGGTACTGTCGTCAGACCGCAGGGTGGCGGCCGTTGCTACCTCCTCTTCCTCATGCAATGCCAAGAATGGCTGCGCATTGTTATGGTCTGGGAATGGATGGGAAATTAATTCCTCTGACTTGAGTGGAGGGGCTATGGTGGTGGTGGTGTCTTTGGTGGGTGCATACAGCAGAGAGTGAAGAGGGTGTAGATACAGAGGATGAGGAGGGTGCAGAAGCGGAAGGCTGAGTGAGCCACTCAACCAACTCTGGTGCGCCCTTTGAAGTTATCGCACGCGCCTTCTCCAACTTCCCACTTAGGCTCTGGTCTGGTGCACCTGCCCGACCCCTAACATCCCTGCGAAGCGGTCTGCCTCTTCCTCTGCCTAAGCCCGTAGAGAAGATTTGTATTTGTGGAAGAAGGTATATGGCACCCCTCAATCAGAATTTGGCAGAAACAGGTATATAGCACCCCTTAATCAGTATTTTGTGGAAGCAGGTGTATCGCAGCCCTCAATCAGCAATTTTTTTTGTCTGTTAATATTTGTACTATTACTTATTCTGTTTAGTAAGCAAAGAAAATTTTAGCGTAATTTATCATATGAAATATGCTTTCCGTTATCATATAAATATGACATGTCTGCTTACACATAATTCAGGATAGATAGATGAATGATGAATGAGATGATGGGGGTAGATTTATGATGGGTGGATGATGGCATATATGTCATGATTTGGTTCTTTTACTGTTCTGGGAGCACAAATCAATGCAACTGGGGTTTCACGTACAAGCAGGCAATAGTACAAATATTAACAGACCCAATTTTTTTTGTAAAAACACAAAATGCAATTGCACACTGCAACCAGCACTCTGCCCTGCCTTTATGCTGGATGTTGAATAAGGCATTGGTGTACATTTTGGCCAAAGCGTAATAAGCCACTCACCACGTCAAGGTTGCCTTCATGAGTGGTCCCTAACACTAGTTCCTACCTTTTATGGGCCATGACAGCCACATAAAGTCCAGGGAGCACAGGTACAGCATGCACGCCAAGCACACTCTGCTTTTAACCCCGTCCGGTGCCATTACAGCTTTCAACGGATCCAGGGATGCAAGTACTCACATGCATGCTGAGCCCACTATATACTTCTCCTGGAGCCTAATGGCTACTGGTAGGTGCTGTATAAGCAGACTCAGTTTTTTTTTTACTGACTTTAAAACCAGCCTCCAGGGGGCAGATTAACTGGACAGGTGTGCTTGACTGCTTGGAGATCGCCACGCCTCCAATACGTACTACAAAGAGAAAAATATGGAAAATTCAGCCCGCACAACCCCTAGCAGGTGCAGATTGCTATGGCGAAATAGAGATATAAATGTAAAAACACAAAATGCAATCGCACACTGCAACCAGCACTCTGCCCTGCCTTTATGCTGGATGTTGAATAAGGCATTGGTGTACATTTTGGCCAAAGCGTAATAAGCCACTCACCACGTCAAGGTCGCCTTCATGAGTGGTCCCTAACACTAGTTCCTACCTTTTATGGGTCATGACAGCCACATAAAGTCCAGGGAGCGCAGGCACAGCATTCACGCCAAGCACACTCTGCTTTTAACCCCGTCCGGTGCCATTACAGCTTTCAACGGATCCAGGGATGCAAGTACTCACATGCATGCTGAGCCCACTATATACTTCTTCTGGAGCCTAATGGCTACTGGTAGGTGCTGTATAAGCAGACTCCGTTTTATACTGACTTTAAAACCAGCCAAAAAAAATTTGTGACGGTGCCAGCGAAATTTGAACTCGCGACCCCTGGTTTACAAGACCAGCGCTCTAACCCCTGAACTATGGAGCCATATGCTGTTAGGAAAGGAATCTAATTCACTTGTAGGCAAACCAGTCTCTAGCGGCTGCTGATGTAACGTGTGCTAGAGAGAAGCCCGTGTATGTCAGCTGCTGAACACGGCATGCCTCCATTATACGCCAAGGAAACTTGTATCCAGTACTGGTGCCTGGTATTAGTGCCCATAATATATACAGTCAGGTCCATAAATATTGGGACATCAACACAAATCTAACATTTTTGGCTCTATACACCACCACAATGGATTTTAAATGAAACGAACAAGATGTGCTTAAACTGCAGACTGTCAGCTTTAATTTGAGGGCATTTACATCCGAATCAGGTTAACAGTGTAGGAATTACCACAGTTTGCATATGTGCCTCCCACTTGTAAGGGACCAAAAGTAATGGGACAGGATCATAAATCAAACTAACTTTATAATACTTGGTTGCAAATCTTGTTTCTTTCCTTCTCCATACTCTTATCGTCCCATCACTCTGGTACAAGTTGATCTTGGGCTCAAACACTTCAGAATTCATTCTGCTGCTTTTGTCAGCAGTCACATCATCAATAAATACAAGAGAACCAGTTCCATTGGCAGCTATATATGCCCACGCCATGACACTACCACCACCATGCCTCACTGATGAGGTGGTATGCTTAGTATCATAAGCAGTTTCTTTCCTTCTCCATACTCTTCTCTTCCCATCACTCTGGTACAAGTTGATCTTGGGATCATCTGTCCATAGGATGTTGTTCCAGAACTGTGAAGGCTTTCTTAGATGTTGTTTGGCAAACTCTAATCCGGCCTTCCTGTTTCTGAGGCTCACCAATGGTTTACATCTTGTGGTGAACCCTCTGTATTCACTCTGGCGAAGTCTTCTCTTGATTGTTGACTTTGACACACATACACCTACCTCCTGGAGAGTGTTCTTGATCTGGCCAACTGTTGTGAAGGGTTGGTTTTGGCCGCGCCTAATGTTTTTGCTATCTCCCTGATGGGGTTGTTTTGTTTTTCAAGCCTAATGATGGCTTGCTTCACTGATAGTGACAGCTCTTTGGATCTCATCTTGTGAGTTGACAGCAACAGATTCCAAATGCAAATAGCACACTTGAAATGAACTCTGGACCTTTTATCTGCTCACTGTAATTGGGATAATGAGGGAAAAACACACCCCAGGCCATGAAACAGCTGAGACGCCAATTGACCCATTACTTTTGGTCCCTTAACAAGTGGAAGGCACATATGTAAACTGTTGTAATTCCTACACTGTTCACTGATTTGGATGTAAATACCCTCAAATTAAAGCTGACAGTCTGCAGTTTAAGCACATCTTGTTCGTTTCATTTAAAATCCATTGTGGTGGTGTATAGAGCCAAAAATGTTAGAATTGTGTTGATGTCCCAATATTTATGGACCTGGCTATATATTATGTGTGAAAACAATGGTTTGTGGTGCCAGCGATTGCTGTAAACATATTTTACATTCTATTACTACGGCAGATGGAGTTTAGGCTGAGGACTGACACCTGATGACTGACCCCTGACGGCTGATGGAGTTTAGGCTGAGGGCTGACACCTGATGTCTGACCCCTGACGGCTGAGAGCTGACACCTGACGGCTGATGGAGTTTGGGCTGAGGGCTGATGGAGGAGGTATTTTTTGACTGACGTCTGAGGGAGGAGGGAGTTTTGGATGACGTCTGAGGTAGGAGGGAGTTTGGACTGATGGAGGAGGGAGTTTAGCCTGATGGAGGAGGGGGTTTGGTCTGAGGGAGGAGGACTGATGGAGTTTTGCCTGACGAAGGAGGGAGTTTTGGATGAGGGAGGAGGGAGTTTTGGCTGACGTCTGAGGTAGGAGGAAGTTTGGAATGACAGAGGATGGAGTTTTGCCTGACGGATGAGGGAGTTGTGGATGATGTCTTAGGATGTCCTAATATGTATGTCGTATGCATCTCCTGTAGCTGGCAGAGTCCCAGCCTGCCCGACTCCACCTTGCTAGGATAGAATGTAGGCTTCAAAGCACTCAGCCATTTGGTGAAGGACCCTTCTATCCAGCAGAAATTACACCTTATACAACAGACAAACAGCACATATACTTCTATAATAGCTACTACAAGTATTCACCCCCAAATCATATTCATGACACGGACAATAATAGGACATGTTCTATCTTTGAATCGAACGGAAAAACGAAAATACGGAAACGTAAGGCATATGGAGTACCTTCGTTTTTTTTGCGGATTCATTGAAATGAATGGTTCCGTATACGGTCCCTATACAAAACGCAAAAAACGGAATGTAAACGGGGAAAAAAACGTTTGTATGCAAGAGGTCTCCATTGTCAGGCTATTGAGTCAGAACAATGGCTTCTCCCCGTGGAGATTTTAAATTCTGATATGCTGACTTTGTGAGTACAATAAACCTTTTTACGGGACATACTGTATATGTGAACGTGCTTCACTATTCTGCGACCCCTTGGTTTTTATAGGTTTGGATGAGGGGAGGAATTTTATGAGTACTTACATTTCGTCCTGTGCTTTGATCTGATGGTGTTAAACCACATAGTGTGAAAGAGGACCTCAGGAATATCTGTAGCGCGATCCTATTTTTGTACAAAATGGCTCCTCCGTGTTTAATCTGTATATTAATATGAACATAGGTATAAAAGTAATGTAGAATTTTATACTGAAGTATTTATCTGAAATCTATGATGTCTCCCCTCCATTGAGATCAATGTGGCTCACAAGGTACAAAAGGTTTGAGACCCCTTTTGTTAGAGAGCATCTGTTACCAGGATCAACCATATTTAAAGAGGAATAGTAATACCTTATTGATGTGTCTCCATTGTGCTGTTCCCTAGGTATATCAGTTTTTAGTGATAGACTGTGATATGTAAACTAGGTCCTAGGGCATCTCTTCCCCCACTCCCTTCTCCTTGATTGACAGGGCATCTCACCTGGCCCTGTAATCTCATGCTGCAGTGCAGTCTACACTTTTGGTGCATGCACAGTGCATATGGTTCTGCTTCTCAAGCAGCACTGGTGAATCCTGGTCTTAGTCAATCAAAGAGACAGAGGAAGTGGGAATGGGTGCAGGGTGGATGTGCTTTGGTGCTCCAATGGACTCAAGCTGGCCACTTGATGCACTGAAGACTTAGTTTACATATTAAAAAGTAATATATCTTGGGAAGGCACACTGGATCCACATAAATAAGGTATAATTTTATCTATCAGGGTTTATCCTGAAGAAGGTAGCTCTGTAAGGCTATATTGGTAAAACACTGGAAAATCTACATACATGGTATTTTGGTTTGTGGTGTTTTTGTGGCAATTTTTATTTTTATTTTCAAAATGCAGCATGCTCTGGGTATAGAATTTTTTTCAGGATTTTTTTTTGTCCAAAGGTTTCTTCATAGGATTTTAGAAATGCAAAAACACACAAAATGTACATTAAAACAAATAAAGGGATAACATGACTTTAGTTTGATGCAATAATCCGTGACTTTATTTTTTATCCACCAATATCCACCAGTATGCACACAGTTACAGTATGTACATTGTGAGACAGTGACAGGTAAAGTTATTGATGGCAGGTAATTTTCCCCCAGAATCCTGGCATATGCAGCTTAAGCTCTAGGGAATGCCCAGTATGTAGTGGAAAGCCAAGCTTTCCGGAAGTGGCTTTGTAGAAAAGACGGTATAAGGCCTGGAGGTTTGGATTGGGGAAGAGTGGGGCGGGTTCCCCAAACTGCAGTGGGGCGGGTTCTAGCCTGCTGTCTCTGAGCTGCACCTGCACTAGTTGCATAAAGAGAACCCAGGCAGAGAGTCTGGGCCTAAGACCTGGGTCTGATATGCTGGTGTGTGCGAGGAGCTCGCTGTGATGAACTGCAAGGCGGACAGTACCATGTTTAGGACAGTGAGTAAAATACTGTTTAGTTAGGCTCAGACAAGCAGGTTTTTAATTCGTGTTTTGCCTAAAATGTAAAGGCCTTTTGTTTCTGTTATTTGAAACAACAATAAAGTGGGACTTTCTTTGGACTTCAACTCGAGTGTCACTGTCTCTGACTGTTCGCAAGTCGGCCAATCCTGCTTCTACCAGAGCTGATTCCCACAACATATAGCTATGTTTCATGGTTTAAAGATATTGAAGGTATATCTCTAGGATGTACCATCAATGTCAGATAGGTGCAGGTCCCACCTCTGAGACTTGCTCCTAATCTCCAGAACAGGGCCCCTGAAGTGAAGGAGTATACAACGCACATTTATAGTGTGCTCTCTATTCACTGCTGTGGGTTTCGAAAATACACTGCTGTGGGTTTCGAAAATACAGGTCCCTCTAAAAAAATTAGCATATTGTGATAAAGTTCATTATTTTCTGTAATGTACTGATAAACATTAAACTTTCATATATTTTAGATTCATTACACACAACTGAAGTAGTTCAAGCCTTTTATTATTTTAATATTGATGATTTTGGCATACAGCTCATGAAAACCCAAAATTCCTATCTAAAAAAATTTGCATATTTCATCCGACCAATAAAAGAAAAGTGTTTTTAATACAAAAAAAGTCAACCTTCAAATAATTATGTTCAGTTATGCACTCAATACTTGGTCGGGAATCCTTTTGCAGAAATGACTGCTTCAATGCGGCGTGGCATGGAGGCAATCAGCCTGTGGCACTGCTGAGGTGTTATGGAGGCCCAGGAAGCTTTGATAGCGGCCTTAAGCTCATCCAGAGTGTTGGGTCTTGCGTCTCTCAACTTTCTCTTCCCAATATCCCACAGATTCTCTATGGAGTTCAGGTCAGGAGAGTTGGCAGGCCAATTGAGAACAGTAATACCATGGTCAGTAAACCATTTACCAGTGGTTTTGGCACTGTGAGCAGGTGCCAGGTCGTGCTGAAAAATGAAATCTTCATCTCCATAAAGCTTTTCAGCAGATGGAAGCATGAAGTGCTCCAAAATCTCCTGATAGCTAGCTGCATTGACCCTGCCCTTGATAAAACACAGTGGACCAACACCAGCAGCTGACATGGCACCCCAGACCATCACTGACTGTGGGTACTTGACACTGGACTTCAGGCATTTTGGCATTTCCCTCTCCCCAGTCTTCCTCCAGACTCTGGCACCTTGATTTCCGAATGACATGCAAAATTTGCTTTCATCCGAAAAAAGTACTTTTGACCACTGAGCAACAATCCAGTGCTGCTTCTCTGTAGCCCAGGTCAGGCGCTTCTGCCGCTGTCTCTGGTTCAAAAGTGGCTTGACCTGGGGAATGCGGCACCTGTAGCCCATTTCCTGCACACGCCTGTACACCGTGGCTCTGGATGTTTCTACTACAGACTCAGTCCACTGCTTCCGCAGGTCCCCCAAGGTCTGGAATCGGTCCTTCTCCATAATCTTCCTCAGGGTCCGGTCACCTCTTCTCGTTGTGCAGCGTTTTCTGCCACACTTTTTCCTTCCCACAGACTTCCCACTGAGGTGCCTTGATACAGCACTCTGGGAACAGCCTATTCGTTCAGAAATTTCTTTCTGTGTCTTACCCTCTTGCTTGAGGGTGTCAATGATGGCCTTCTGGACGGCAGTCAGGTCGGCAGTCTTACCCATGATTGCGGTTTTGAGTAATGAACCAGGCTGGGAGTTTTTAAAAGCCTCAGGAATCTTTTACAGGTGTTTAGAGTTGATTAGATGATTCAGATGATTAGGTTAATAGCTCGTTTAGAGAACCTTTTCACGATATGCTTATTTTTTGAGATAGGAATTTTGGGTTCTCATGAGATGTATGCCAAAATCATCAATATTAAAACAATAAAAGGCTTGAACTACTTCAGTTGTGTGTAATGAATCTAAAATATATGAAAGTCTAATGTTTATCAGTACATTACAGAAAATAATGAACTTTATCACAATATGCAATTTTTTTTAGAAGGACCTGTAGATGAGTGAGCGTTCTTTCCTCAACTTCCATAAGCAGTGAATAGAGAGGGGCCACTGGCTTGAGAGGTGCATTCTCCTTTACTTAGGGGAGCCCATTCTGGAGATAAGAACAGGTCCCAGTGGTAGGACCTGAAGCTATCTGTCAATGATGGCATACACCCAGAGATGGGACAACTTATTTGATTTGATGTCTGTTTTTAAGCTAGTCTGGTGCACTGGACAGCATTGGCGGTATTGCTGTCTGTGATTTTGCAATTGCAAAAAAAATTGTTTTTCTTCCCCATACTTAGTACTATATACACATCTATGGTCGGGGAGTGTTGAGGACTTCAATCGGTTTGTTTCAGACCTGAATATAAACACTATGGGATTATTCTTCACATCGGAGATCCAGGAATCTCAAATCAACTTTCTGGATTTGACCGTCTTCAGGGACAGGATGGGTAATATTGGCACACGACTGTTCCGCAAGGAGACTGCGACCAACAGCCTCCTTAGATGGGACAGTTGCCACCCCTTGCCCCTGAAGAGGGGAATTCCAAAAGGGCAATACCTTCGGGTAAGGCGCAACTGCTCCAGTATGTCGGATTTCAGAACGGCATCCAGTGATCTACAGACTAGGTTTAGGAGTGGGGGGTACCTGCAACATGTACTAGCCAAGGCGTACCATCCCTCGCTGGCCCAAAATCGGGATGCCCTCCTTACCCCTAGGCCAGGATCGGTGGGAGTGGACCAGTTGCGCATTATAGCCACGTATAATGAAGCGCATAACACAGTGCGAGAGTTGCTGACGACCTATTGGGGTATTTTAAAATCAGACCCAGATATTGGAGATATGATAGGCGACGCACCTCTAATTACGTACAGACGTGGACGCAGTTTGAGAGATCGCCTGGTCCACAGCTTCTTTCAGGCCCCGACTACATCCACGTGGTTGAGTACCAGCCTCAAAGGGACCTTCCGCTGTGGTGGGTGTGTGGCTTGCCCTGCAATCCAGACTGGCGCTACATTTATTTGTAGCGTCACTGAACAGAGGTTCACTATTAGATCATTTGTAAATTGCAAAACAAGAGGCCTGGTATACTTGGCCACTTGTGTTTGCGGAAAACAATATGTGGGTAAAACCACAAGAGAATTCCGTAGAAGAGTAGCAGAACATCTAAATGACATCCGCAAAGGGGCTGACACCCCTATTGCCAGACATATATCAACCATGCACAATGGTGATGTGGATGTCATCAAATTTCAGGCTGTGGAGGTAGTTAGAAGATCGCCAAGAGGAGGCGACTTTGACAGGCGTCTACTACAAAAAGAGACACAGTGGATTTACCGCCTGTATGCGCTCCAGCCCCATGGATTGAATGAGTATAACTCCTTTGCGTGTTTTCTCTAAATCCCTAGATTTGGAGTGCAACGGGGGGAATATTAGGGGTGATGATATACTGCCCGCGATCCCTGTGTCCCAGTAGGACTGACCACCAATGATTCCATGCTAGTAGGTCAGCAGAAATGTGATCACCTAGGTCCCTGATAGGGCCACAAGATAGCAGGGGTATAGGAGTGTAACTACTAGTTTTGGATTATCTATACCATATCATACCAAACCCCCCCCACCCCCCCTGTGTAACTTATAAAGGGATCACCACTTATATCCGCCTGATCACAGTGTTACCACCCAGGTAATAATGCTGCAGGGTCCTCTGTGATCCTGTGGTGTTGTTCCTACCATTACCGATTGGTGTCCTCAACATAATGTATTGAAGACCGCTTTGTGATCCTCGTCCCGATCGGTGCTGTACCATGCCGCCGGATCAGTAAGTCGCCGTATATATTAACTCTATTTTAATGTAGGAATGTTGTGACATTCATCTGGGCCGGTCTCATAGAGGGGGCGGTACAATGGGGGCGGGATGGATGATGCGGCGATGCCGCGCCTCCTGTATCCTCATTGGCCGCTCTGTAGGCGTGGCTCAGCAGAGGGGAGGAGGACCCTCCTCATATTTCGTGCACCTGAGCGGCCGCGTTCGGCCACCTCGTATTAACAGCTGCAGTCTCTGTTAAGGAGGCTTAGCAGCTTTGATTATTTGTCCTGATATCCACAGATTCACGCTCCTGACGAGCCTATTATGGCAAAACGCGTCGAGTGTGGTGTGGGGATGAATTAATGTTCATATTGTCTGTATTGCGCTCACACTGCAGTTGAGGTCTGCGGTTCTCAGCCCTCTGCAGATTGATGAGCAATTGCAATTCAGCTTTTCTGTTCCACCCAGCTTAGCTTAGGTCCATTGATTCGTGCTTGCAGGGCCGACTCTCAGACATCTGATTCACATCGAACGGATGGTTTCAATTGAGGTCGGCTTCTGCAGGCAGATGTTTATCACTGGATTAGTCTATGAATAATTTTAGTCCAGGGCTCTACTAGCTGGTAGTGGTTCAGAGCACCTTGACCGCGCCACAGTGCATAACTCTTGTGGAATTGATCGAGCACGGCCCCATGGCCTTATGTTCCAGCCTGCAGTACAGCACTAGCTTGCAGGATTTCTAGTGACCCCATCCACAGTTGCACCTACCGCACCTTGCGGCTTCACAGGTCCTATTCATCGACCCTATACTGATTGGATGGCGTCCTAGAATTTTAATATAGGTTAGTTCCCCTTCCCCTTCCTTGTTCTGATTAATAAAGTATTAGTTTTAACAGTAATATAGCGTTCCAAACGACA